>NW_010140699.1:344-1499 GCF_000699245.1 Pterocles gutturalis | reverse complement strand
AATCCCTCCTGAACCCCCCACCAAATCCCCCTGGGAAAATTTTGGTTTCTGAAATTTAAAATTTTGAAAATTTCAGCTTCTGAAAATTGAAAATCTGAAAAATTTGGTTTCTAAAATTGTCAATTCTGAATAATTTGGTTTCTGAAATTTTAAATTCTGAAAAATGTGGCTTCAGAAAATTTGAATTCTGAAAATTTCAGGTTCTGAAATTTTAAATTCTGAAAGTGCCAGCTTCTGAAAATTTAACTTCTGAAAAATTCGGCTTCTGAAATTTTAACTGCTGAAAATTAAATTTTGAAAATTTTAGATCCTGAAAAATTCAGCTTCTGAAATTTAAAATTCAGAAAATATTGGCTTCTGAAAATTTTAATTCTGAAAAATTTGGCTTCTCTAAATTTGGAAAATTTTGGCTTCACAAATTCTAAATTCTGAAAATGAGATTTTAAAAATCTTAAATTCTGAAAAATTCAGCTTCTCAAATTTTAAATTCAGAAAACATCAGCTTGTGAAAATTTAAATTCTGAAAAATTTGGCTTGAGAAATTTTAACTTCGGAAAATGTCAGCTTATGAAATGTTAACTTCTGAAAAACTTCACCTCTGAAAATTTTAACTTCTGATTCGGCTTCTGAAATTTTAACTGCTGAAAATTAAATTTTGAAAATTTTAGATCCTGAAAAATTCAGCTTCTGAAATTTAAAATTCAGAAAATATTGGCTTCTGAAAATTTTAATTCTGAAAAATTTGGCTTCTCTAAATTTGGAAAATTTTGGCTTCACAAATTCTAAATTCTGAAAATGAGATTTTAAAAATCTTAAATTCTGAAAAATTCAGCTTCTCAAATTTTAAATTCAGAAAAATTTGGTTTGTGAAAATTTTAAATTCTGAAAAATCTGGCTTCTGAAATTTTAACTTCTGAAAATGAAATTTTGAAAGTTTTAAATTCTGAAAAATTCAGCTTCTCAAATTTTAAATTCAGAAAATATTGGCTTCTGAAATTTAAAATTTAGAAAATACTGGCTTCTGAAAATTTAAATTCTGGAAAATTTGGCTTCTCTAAATTTGGAAAATTTTCTCTTCATTAATTCTAAATTCTGAAAATGAAATTTTGAAAATTTTAAATTCTGAAAAATTCAGCTTTTCAAATTTTAAATTCT
>NW_010140699.1:0-225 GCF_000699245.1 Pterocles gutturalis | reverse complement strand
TACAACTCGGGGCAGGGGCGGAAGCTGCTGGCGTTCAAGGGCTTCTCGCGGAAGGTGGTGGTGATGGTCCCGCCCGAGGAGGAGTGGCAGCGGCGCCTGGAGCTGCGGCGCCAGGCCGAGGGCGAGGACGTGCCGGCCTCCGTCCTGCTGGAGATGAAGGGTCGGCGCCGGGGAATTCGGGGGAAAACTGGGGAATTTTTTTTGAAAGTTTTGGGGAAAATTTTG
>NW_010140698.1:0-74481 GCF_000699245.1 Pterocles gutturalis | reverse complement strand
AATAATAATAATAAATAATAATAATTTTTGGCTTATATAGTGCTTCTCAACTGAAGTTATAAAAACACTTCACAAAGCCTAACATTCAGAAGGGATTTAAAGCCTCGGTACTCCATGGCATTAACTAGCCTCAATATGAGGCAGAAAGAACAGTAGGGGGAAGTTCCAAATTAATATTTAAAAATCTTTTAGGTCTAGTCTTGTTGAGCCTTTCTCTAGAGCATATATTACCGATCTTGGTTAAGGACCAAACAATGTTTTGGTCAATAAGACAATCATTTTTGTTCCTACTCTGTTTTTTAGACAGGAAAGCCACGAGGTATGGCTGAGATACCATTGTATATAACCAAAATGCCTTTGAGTTGATCAGATAGAATTATTTAGACCCCACCACAAACATGGACCTACAGTATAAATTTCCCCTTTCTCAGTCCCACGCTTCGACCGGTAGATCACACGTGTTCTCCCTGGAGCCTAATCCTATTCAGCAGTTTCACAGCTGTGGTGTAAAATATTGTATCTGGGGCTAGTCGTAGCATAGGAGGAAATGAAGTATTACTACATATATACCTCAAAGATCTATTATTCTCTTTTACTATAATCTTTCATAAAATAACTAGCAGTGTTTCTTTTTGTTGCTGTGTATTGAAACAGATTCCATTCTTAAAGTAGAAAACCAAGATAAATTTTTAAAAAGTTGGTTTTATATTTCATATGACACTTTCTGAAATTAGAAAAATACCAATTTTTTTTTTTAAAAATTACTGATGTTCATTGCTGTATCAAAAAAAAATGAAACAGATTCCATTCTTAAAGTAGAAAACCAAGATAAATTTTTTAAAAGTTGGTTTTATTTTTCATATGACACTTTCTGAAATTAGAAAAATACCCTTTTTTTAAAAAAAATTACTGATGTTCATTGCTGTATCACAAAAAAAAAAAAGTGAAAGGTTAATGAGGTTTGCTACCTTCTATGAAGAATTAAATCTGTTCAAATAACAAGAGACCTAGTTGTCACAGTATTTGTCATAACTGTCATGCTACATCCTAACAGAATAATGAAAAAAAATTGCCTTTGCCTTGCACACATGCAATAATCATCCCTGAAAGCTTTTAAAATCCTGATGCAGGTGATGTCAATAGAGAGGATCAGAAAGGGGCCTGAGAGACACTGGAGGATGCCAAGGAGCTATACTGGCAGATAACAGTCAGAGGATATTTTGAACAGATCTTTATCCCCATAATGCACAGCTCTGCCCTGGGTTTCCAAGCTACACGCTACAGCCAGGATAAAGCCACTGATTTAGGAAATGTTGCGGAAAATTTGAACATTGTGAGCAAACTCCTTTCATAGATCCACCGTCCCCAGAGCCACAGTCAGGACTCTAAATCTTGGGTGAGTCTTGGCATTCATGAGCCAAAATATTAGTACACTTGTGCTATTACAAATAACTACTATAAGAAATATCATAACGTTAATTTAGTAAAAGTGACTCCTTTCCCTATTCTTAGTTTAACAGCAAAGCTACGTATGAAAAGTGTATGTGGCAAAACTGTACACACTAGTGTCATAACTGGAGAGAATCCAGAGGAGAGCCACAGAGATGGTCAGAAGGCTGGAGCACCTCCCCTATGAGGACAGGCTGAAAGAATTGGGGTTGTTCAGCCTGGAGAAAAGAAGGCTTCAATAATAGCAGCCTTCCAGTACCTGAAGGGGGCCTACAGGAGAGATGGGAAGACACTCTGTATCAGGGAGTTTAGTGACAGGACAAGGGGTAATGGGTATAAGCTGAAAGAGAGTAGATTTAGACTAGACATTAGGAAGAAATTTTTCACTGTGAGGGTGGAGAGACACTGGAACAGGTTGCTCACAGAAGCTGTGGATACCCCATCCCTGGAGGTGTTCAAGGCCAGGCTGGATGAGGTTTTGAGCAACCTGGTCTAGTGGAGGGTGTCCCTGCCCATGGCAGGGGGGTTGGAGCTCGATGATCTTAAAGGTCCTTTCCAACCCAAACCATGCTATGATTCTATGATAATACCTATTGTTGAGTGAGCTACTTAATTTAGGTTTTAAAACAAGTTGGGGAAGCCACTCTCTTTGGTAGAATCTGTTTTCCTCTTCTTTTCATGTTTATCCTTAATTTTTATTTTAAAGCACAAATCCAGCCACTGAACTAGATTGAGACCCAAACTGGCCAATAGTCTATTTCATATCGTGCACGTCATGCCCAGTATATAGATGAGGGCTCTCTGGAAGTACTCTCTCTTTCTAGGTCAGCTCTCCCTACGTGGTCTTTTGCTCTGGATCATCGTGCTCCAGGTGGTTCCTCTCCCAGGGTCATCTTGCTCGGTCTCCCTCCCTTGGTCAGCTCTCAGCCTGGGACACTCAGGCTCTTATCTCCATTCCAGGAGTGCAGTTTTGGGACTCTCCCTGTGGGATCACTAGCCAGGAATGGGATGAGCCTTGTTCATCAGGTGGTGAGCAGTATCACTGTGTATCACTCATTTGTATATATTACTATTATTATAATTATTGTTATTCTCAATATTATTGTAGTTTCATTATTAAATAGTTCTTATCTCAACCCACAAGTCTCTTTTCCCTTTACCCCTTAAATTATCTCCCCCTTCCAGGGGAGGGTAAGTGGTTGTTGTATTTTAGCTACAAGCCTAGGTTTCCACACAATATCAAAATGACTATTTTATTGAAATATGAGAAAAAAAAAATCAGCAAAAATCAGGTTAGATCAGTTTTACCTGCAAGCACAGTAAAGCACAAAAGATGGAGGAAACTATTGGACTGTGAAATTCATCAGAGTATGGAGAAAGCCGCATATCCTGTTTGGGCCTTAGGAGCAGCTCCAATTGTAGAGGCAGGGCAGAGCAATCATCTCATACTAAGGTTAATACAAATCACATTTATAAGATCAGCTTGCCCCAGAAAGCCCGACAAATATTTGAAATTGAGACACAAATATTTGAGAAGACAGGAGATTGTGTGCTCCAGATTAAGGGAGGATGACCTTTCCCAGGACTACAGCACAACAGTAACTGTTGTGACTTCTGTGGCTAGGCTGATGGAAGGCACCTGGGGATGCAATCACAGTGTGACAAAGAAAGTTTACATTTATATGGAATAAAAGCCTGCCCCTAGATTTTCCTAAAGTCTTTAAAGCAGATATTAAAATAGTAATGCAGGCAGCAAGCACTTGTAATCCCACTGAGTTCATTTATTTTTGAATGTGCTCAGCACTTTTGAACACTAAGCTATTTATTTACTTGTCTATATGTACGTACAGACACACATTTCTGCATCTTGTTTTAGACAAGCAAACTTGACAACACAGGGTTTAATGTTTCCACTGTCTTACCCTAAAATGCTGTTATAACTCCTTTTAAAAGGAATAGTCTTCCTTCACTTCTGTTTTCAGGGAAATAACCTGGATTTCAGACACCAATACGAAGACAAACCAGAGAAGACATTTTACAATTTCATTATCACCTGCCTGAGCCTGGAACATGAAAGCTGGATGGCTGCTTTGCTCACACTTGGGTTCAGAGCCAACGTGAGTGAAAGGTGATTACAATTGAAGTTTAGGCTTGAGACTGAGACATGAGGTGACTGTTAGCAACATGTCCTATCCCTTACCAGCTTTCTGCGCATTTTTTTTCTAAATGACTTTCAGTCTACTGATAAATCCACGTAACTAAGTTGTGTCACTCGCAACTAAGTTTCACCACTCCCCTACTTACAGATGCACACAAACCAATCCAAGGATTTAAGTGCTTTATGAGTGCAGGCACTATGAACATCATCACAGCCACTGAGAGAGGAATTGGACATACTGTACAACTCATTTCAAAGTCACCAGGGAGCTTTTTGGGAGGCCTGGGTGTACTGCTGATTGTATGGGTTCATCTAATACACAATAAATTATTAGGTCATGAAAACAAAAGTAACTGGCCCTGACCTTGTAGCCACACTGTGCAATGCAGGCCAGAGGAGTCACCTGAATTAATTCCTTTTAAGAACATTTTTGGGGGAAAAAAGAAAACCCCACACAATCTTAATATGGCAACTTCCGGTTATGGGCAATCAACCTTTGGGAAGTTGTTCCAGTTCCCAATGACCTAGTGGTTAAAAACTAAAGAACAGATCAGCTCTAGCATAACAGAATATAATATAGTAGTATTGCTATTTTCCAACATTCGCACAGTAATATTAGGATCCTAATTTAACAGACAAAAATTTCAGTATTTAAAGAAGTTTCCTGACCTCCAAAACATAATTTTCTAGACAAACATCCTACCAATCAGATACTGTTCAGGTAAACTCCCGACATAGTTTAGTGTCACTTAAATGCTATAGGCAAGACCTTTATAGCCTTATTACTTGTGAAAAAACAGAGATGAACAATCAGAATCCTTAGAAAATGTCATCTTTGATGCTGCCTCTGTTATCAGCTGATCTAGCACATCATTTGTCTTTCAACTCAGTTTAGATGCTGCCTCATAATAAATATTTTCCAGAAGTTTTGTGGATGGAAGATAATATAAAATATTGACTCCATTAATATTTATGATTCCAGGAAACCTGTGGCAGAAGAGGTTTCCTAATTAAGCCCGTTGTCTCCTTGAATCAGGCATCAGGGACATCAGCAAAAATGTTAATATGAACCCTTGCCAGTGAAGCACAGTCATGAACCTCCAGGCCTAGTTTGAAGAGAGTGAGCTCTTTTAACATATCTAGGAACATAAAGTGTCACGGCAGGTTTGAAACCAATAGTCTTTTCTCCTTGCTATAAGAATAAAGTCCTTCCTTTCGCTAATTATTTCTGGGTTTGAAGCTAGGGAAGTACATCCCTGGAGCCTCTAATCTCAGTGTTTTTCTGAGCCTTCAGGAGCTGGAGGATTTGATTTTTATCACAAGCTCCAAACAGTGCCTGGCAGCAGGCATCCGCAGTGATGAGCTCTCTAGCAGAACAGACCTACAGCACCCAAGTTCTTTGGATCTCTATTCTTGCAGGCCAAGTTTATATTAAAATAGACAGTCACTTAAAAAATAAAAAGAAGATACTTACTTTCTCTGGGAATAGTTCAGGTCTATGGGTCTCCTTAAAATAAATTATTTGTGCATTTTTACTAAATACCTGCTCTTAAAGTTTTACTCCAAGACCCCAATATTTCCTCATTTCCTTTAAATTATTTGTGAGGGTCTAAGGTGGGGTGGGTGGGGAAAGGCAATGAGAGCACCACTACTGATAAGAGATCAAGTTCCCTGATTTTGATGAGACAAGCAGTCACTATGAAGAGAAGGCCGTAGAGAAACTGTAAACATTTATAGTGCATTATTTAATCTGTGAACTGATTAAACAACTTGCAGGGAAATAGTTTACTGAAAGATGCCAAGTCAATGAAATTTAGATGTGTATCATGTAGCAGTACTATAAAATGCTGTCAAAAAAAAGTTATCACAGCATCTTGATACAGTTGGAATGGTTTGTTTTTAACCACACGCAAAATTCAAATGTGCATTTACTCACAACAAGACATTTCCACTACGGATTGCATTGTTTAAATTTCTCATCCTGATATGAGAAGAAATTAAATTTTGATAAATCCTGCCATTTCCTAAAGAATGGACATTCTGTTCTTTGACTAGCTCTGTTTAGTATATTTCCATAAATGTGTTGCAGACTTGTTTGGTTTGCAAATAATCTCTCCTTGCTCCTTTCCTTATTCAATTCTTCATTATCCTGCTGGGTTCTTTTTCAAGAATACTCATTAGTCATAAATGTTTTTTGCCAAATCTTGTCCTGAGGTATTACTGCGTAGCTTCAAGATTACTGATTGTGCTTTCCATGACAGTTATCCTCTCTTTTGCCTTTGATATGTTCCATGAATGGTTCTTAACAAACAATTTTGTTGATAAAGTACAAGAAAAAGAAATCAAAGCGTCTCTCAGCAGTAGTACCTCTGCAGGGTAAACAGGAATAAAGCACAGTAAAAGTGTATTTGTGTTACTCAAATTAGCAGATGGGAGTCTGAAAGTGCTCTGCAAGAGATATGGTGAGCAAAGACACCACTTTAATGTAGGTTCATTTCAGAAAACCACCATACTTCAGGAGAAATAACTCTATCCCACTAGAAGCATTTTTCAGGATCTAAATTACTATCTTTAGCCTCATGAAAGTTACTCTTACACTAAGAGATTGCAAGTTTTTAAGGACAGGTAGAAGTACAGAAAAAAATGGAAACATAGATGCACAATTTCTCTGAACAATGGTTGCATTGATACTAAATACTGCAAATACAAGTATTTCTGGTGTTCATAGTTACCCTTTTTGAAAAGCATAGTCAATATGAGGAAAAATTTAGGGCTATTAGCTTTGAGGCCTCTGTGTGTTACTGGCAAAGAATGATGTTAATTGTGGCATCAGCATCACACTTGGTATGAAAATTTGAACTCTGTCACAACATTAGATTAAAGGGAAACAGCCCAGTTGAACATTCTAGCAGTAGAGCAGAGGGTAATTCAAGTTTCTTATCTCTGAAAGATCCCTTCTGCTTGCTAACTCTCCTTGTGTCTTCACATTTCAAATCAGTAAGAAATGCTTCATTTCATTGCCAGCCTCATCACAGCAGTCCTGGGAAACATCTGGATAGGTGTCTGAAAACAAGCACACTGAAGAAGCTGAACTAGCGTAATTTTAATCAATACTATTTCAGACATAAACTTTCTTAACATAGGACTTAAAAAACTAGGAAAACAGTGGAACTGAATGATATTCATCTGCACTCAAGACCACTCCAGTTAGTCTTCAAATTTGAATAATGTGTGATTTAACACATCTGATACCATTGATGTATCACTGCTGTGCTATGGACAAAGACAATACACAGGCAGTATTTTAACTGACTGTGATATCAGCTCCAGATTGTAAACTGGCTGCACCACAAGTTCAAAGGAGAAAAAAAAAATCAATAGTTTTATGCTGAGTTGATGGTTAAGAAGCAGAGTATGCAGCAAGTGAGTAGCAGGGCCCATTTTGTTCAGTATCTTCATCAACAAATTTGGTAGTTACAGAGCACACTCTCAGCAGATATATAAGGAGGTTCAGTTCAGAAAAACCTTGATTAACTTGGGGACTGAGCCAACAGGAGCCTCAAGAAGCTCAGCAAAAAGCACAAAGCATTGCCTTGGGGATGAGGTGACCCCATGTGTCAGCACAACTGGAAGACAACTGGCTGAGGAGCAGCCCTCCTAAAAAGGACCTGGGGGTTGCAGTGAGCAATAGGTCAAACCTGAGCCAACTCTGCTGTCATTGTCCATGCAGGAAACAAGTGCTGGGCTACATAAGTTGAAGCTTTGTTCTCATTGCCGTTGAGACTTCAGATGGACTATTGTGTCCTGTTTTTGGCCTCCCAGTTCAATAAAGATTCTGAGAAACTGGAGAGGGTCCAGTAGGTTGCTATCAAGATGGCTGGGTCCTAGAGCTGCTCCTCAGAAGCTGTGTGCTAAGACAGCTGGACTTATGAAGAGAAAACTAAGGGGTAATTTGCTAATAGCCTAGAACTGTGTGAAAGAGTTAAAAAGAAAATGGAACCAACCTCTTCTCAACAATGGCAGACAGTATAAAGTAGGAAGAAATAGACAAAACCTTCAGCTTGGGAGGTTTGAATTGCACAACAGGAAAGATTTCTTCACTAGGAGAGTAGTGCAGCATTAGCATAAGTTCTTTTTGCAGATGATGGCAATTTTTGGATGGTTTTCTTACTTGACTACATAAACCCACTGCTAAAATCTCCTCCAGTGTTGGAGAGACATGCTTTTAAGTGGCTGAAGCAGACAACCTCCAGAGGTCCCTAACAATCAACACTTCTATGACTCTGTCATCAGTTGCTGATGGTCTGTCTGCAGCTCTTATCAAGGACACAAAGCTGGTTTAACTCAGTTCTCCTCCCTCTTTTCCAGTTGAAAGAACTGTCGTAACAGACAACGCTTCTTTCATCTCTCAAGACTGATCTAATTTTTCCAACGCTAACACCAGCCTACTTTGGAAGCATGTAAGGCAACACTAATGCAGTGACTCAAAGCAATCCCTGAAAGGTCACAGTCAGCAACAACAACTGCACACCTATTTCTACCATCCTCATTAATGTGTTCTAGATTTAGTGAATTCTTGCTGATTTTAACACAACTGTTTGTCATAGATCTAGTCTAGGAAGGCCTTAATATAAACGACTTCCATTTCCACCTCCAGCAAGACTACATGAAGGTTTTTACACATATAGCATTAAATGTCATAATAAAGACTGCTTTAGAAACACTCATGTTAGAATAGAATTTCAGAGCATCTTCAGTTCTGCACAGATCTAATTTTCAATAGATCTAGTCTAGGAAGGCCTTAATATAAACGACTTCCATTTCCACCTCCAGCAAGACTACATGAAGGTTTTTACACATATAGCATTAAATGTCATAATAAAGACTGCTTTAGAAACACTCAGAATAGAATTTCAGAGCATCTACAGTTCTGCACAGATTTAATTTTCACATCCCCTGGGGAATTCTTGTTGGTCAGGAAAAATGTTCTGTGTTTCTTTAAAAGTTTCAAACTTCAAGTGTGCTTTTTGGGCACGTAATAGGGAAGCAAAAGGGAATTAATACACACGTTATTTCTCATATGGCTGACATCAAAAGAAAGGACTGAATTTAACACAGATGTTTCAGCTGATTCATCCTGAAGTACTCTTGGTGGATGGAAATTTTAGACATTGACTTTTCTTACCAGTATGGGACAAGGATGTCAATTTGAAAGTTGTCCTCACACAAGAAAACAATATCATGCTTCATTCCACTTCAAAATTTCAAGCCAATGCTATATATGACATCATAAAGAAGGGAACTGTAAATTTACGCACAACAATACATAATCCCTAATAAATAGGGATTATAAGGGCTTTACCGTAATTATTTTATTTTTTCTGTAGACATTTATATTCCACAGGTTCTTTTCATATGTCTGATTTAGAGTGGAAATATACAGTGTAAACAATGCCAATACTCCTTTTTCTTTCTATTTTGAGGGCTGACTTCACTCCTTTGAGTTGAGAAACTGACAGCCTGAAGTCATAGCAGCCACGTGTGTGGTACACAGCAGCCTGTCACCTGCCTTCTGCAATTTTTTACTATACAGTTCTCCAAACCAGAAGGAAAGAAAAAAAAAAAAAGTCACTGTGCTTAAGCTAAGAAATACCTCTCTTTCATTAGGTAACTTAAATTTAAAAGATGAATCATGTAACCTTAGTTTCATGAGGAATTTAGGGGACTTCTTCCACAAAAATAAAGGTAATTCTTATGAAAAATTTTCAGATGTAGAACGAGACTTCAGCTCAAATGGTACAGGTCATCAATCATTGACAGTCTGAGCATTTACTGTGTTCTGTTTTTTCCTACTCTTCTTGACAAAATGATATAATTGAAAAACCTCATGCTTTTCCATTAAACGTATCCTGAAAAGGGGAAGTGGAAACTCCAAGTGTGCTGATACAGTAATTTGCCTTTTTTTTTTTTTTTAATTCCACTTGCTCACATGAAAATAGAATTAGATTTTCCCATTAAAATGTCTAAAAAACAGCTTGTGCCATTTTCAGGGGATGAAAAAAAGTCAAAGAATTATTATCTGCAAAGTGTTCCTTTGCCCTCCAGAACATCTCTCAGTCCACTACAGCAGACTACATATCAAGTGGAGCCACAATGTCTGCTGATGTTCAGTGTCTGCTCTGGGTGGGGAACTTCAGAGCCTGTCAGGGAGCTTATGCTGTTGCCAGGCAGAAGCAGAGGGGAACACTTGATCCAGTGTTATTTCAGTTCTGCAACTACCTTCTGCTAAGCCTGGTATGTGTATGATAAAGTTATTTTAATCTGTTGTTTATTCCTTTGTTTCTTGTTTTATTTTTAGCTATATAAAAGAAAAATGTTTGAAGTCATAAAGATCAGCTGCTATAGTATTACTTACTTATTAGGACAGTATTTGAAATGCCTGTTGTATTCCTTTATCTGCAATTACAATGTCTTGTGGAGCCTTAGTTGCTGCAGCACCAACCTATAATTTTGATCATTCAATCAATATTATAGATTTAAAAAATAAGTAGCTTTTCTTTTGTTCCTTATCTTGTAGTCAGAGTAATGTTCAATTTGTATATACGGACATGCTCTTGGCATCTGTGAGGTTTTTCTTCCTCCTTTCACTACCGCACACCAGCTCATCACAGGATCATTCTAGTTTATTTCAAGGTGGGTAACTGCCTACCTCATTAGGAAAAAAACCAAAACAACCAAACCAATGAAGTGGGTCACCAGAAAAAGCAGTACATGAAAGCCCAGCTGGGAACAGCATGGAACAGCTTTTAGCCCCTATGATACAGATTCCTTGAGGAGTAAATACTTCAGGCACCAAAGAGTAAAATGTATGCCTGCTCTTGGCTGTATTCACCCCACTTCTGTGAGAAAATACATCTTGTTCCCAAGCAGATTTGTATCTCCTCCACATGGGCATAATGCAGTCCCTTCACACCTCACAGAGCCATGGTCCTCCTTTCCTGTCACCCACAGGTCCCTTGGCTCACACTGTTCCGCTTGTAAAAGTTTATTCCAGGCAGTGAAATTGTTATCCAGTTCCTGAGATTGCTTCCCTGAGTTTCTTTACCTACAAGTTGCATTTGCTGTATCCAGTTTAACATGAGAGCAGGCAGTTGCTAACCAGAAGGGCCATCACTGTAATCAGGGAGGGAAGGAAAAAACTTGCACCTTCACTTGAGTAGGAAACAAAGTAATTCAGTGGGCGATGAAGATGCCCAGTCTCCTGCATATCTGGTTCCCAGGATGAGAATTTTAAGCACCTAAAGGTGCAATGAGTTTTTCCTGTTGCTAGTGTCACTCCCCTATGGAGTGGCACATATATATGTATACAGCTGCAATACAGAAGAGTTTGTATTTCAGTTGTTCCTTTAACAGAGACAAAAGTAAAGCCCTCTGCCTGGCTACCTTTTCTTTGAAGCTTGTAGATACTAAATCCTTGAGACAACTGTCTTCCAGTAAGTTTGACTGAAATGGGCTGCTAAGCTTAAGAGTTTTTGTGGATAGAGACCTACATAGTCTCTTTAGGCAGATGAGGAGTTTGCTGGCAAAAGGCAGTCTCCGCTATTGCTAAAGTTTATCATCACCTCCCTTGAAGACAGAGTTGCCATGCAGATGAAACAGTGATACAGCTTGACTGGCTTGCTTGTTCTGGCTGAAAGTAGTTCACCGGTATCCAAGCCTGCCTCCAGTGGTCACTGCACTGTGCTCCCTCCCTTACCCACCGCCATTTAATGCAGTGCATTGCTGTGGTATCTCAAGCACTGCATGTTTGACTGCTATTGACAGAAGTAGTCTCAGGGTGGACTTGTTAAGTACTCTGCCTATGAACTTCAAGATAGTCTACAATCTGTTGTATAAGAGATGCAAACTCCTTGGTCAAGACCATATTTATGTCTACCGAGCTGGAAGCCAAAAGGAAGGTTCAACCTCCCTGCTCACTGCTTGCCCTCCTTCCTTTGTAGCTTCCCTCTCCTCTTGGCTGGTACCTCAAGAACTGTATAGCTTCTCCTCTCCTCCTTCACAGTGCTTTCATCGGCAATTATAACAAGACCTGGACAAGAAAGAAAAACATGGGTGAAGACAACTACCTCATGAAGTGCTGGGGTAGATTCTCATCTGGGATAAGCAGGTGTAGCTCTATGTGGCCTATTAGAGCTACATTAGTTTGCATCATCTGCAGATCCATCTGCAGCCTTCAGAGAGTGAAAAAGGTTTTTTCTCAAATGAAGAGAAGATAAAGGCCATGGCCAGTGGACTGAGCCTCCCTCTCTTCTGCCCAGCTAGCTGACAGATTCCTTTTGTCTCCACAGTAAATTCACACATTAAGCTACCCATTGTGAAATGTTATTTGAGATTCTAGTATAATACGTATTATTCTGTTATTGAATCATCACATCAGAGCAGCACATCAGAGTTAGGAAAGTCAGGAAAGGAAGTTGATATCAAGAAGGAAGCAGAACAGGATGAGGGTCAGGAATTGTGCACCAAAGACTAGATTCTGCCAAGAGTTATTTAGCCCAATCTGTCTGCAGATCAAGGGAAATCTGGCTTTGTGAAAAGTGTTGAAGTAACTTGTTTTTCCTCAATTGTATAAATGCTCCTGTGTCATACAGATGCTTGTTGGGTAAGCAACATTTACAGGGTGGTACTTATATCTTTATCGTCATTATCATCTGTATGCTCATAAACCCAGAATGGTACCATAAAAGGAGGATTTTAATGCTGATGGAAACACAGTTGGACGTCAAGATTATGTAGCAAAGTTCCCATATACATGGATTACACTTTCTCATTGAACAGAAGGTAGCTACTTTTGAAACTCTGAAACAAATAGGGACACCCTACCGTAGCTTGAAATTATGAAGTAAAGGGATAAATCTGAGATATTGCCCCTAAACTAAAGGGTAATACAGGGCTCATCGCGTAAATGGGAATTTTGCTTAGGCAACTGAATGGATAAAATATTTAGGGGTGGGAATAAAAATAAGCCTGAATAACAGACACAAATTTAATTTAGAAAGAGGGATAAGTGTGATAAAAATGGATACAGGCAGATGGAACAGACCAAAACATCTCTCTAGGGAAGGTTAATATTGTTAGGATGAATATCCTAAACTACTGTATATTTTTAGCTCCTTTTCAGTATATGCATCATATGGTTTCCAGTAAGGTGGTGCTGTTGGTTTACTCTCAAAGTTAAGTTTCTTTTAAAGAGTTTACAAGATCTAGCATTACCAAAAGTGTGTTCAATCTCAGAAAATGAATAGAGATTGCTTCATTTGTATCAAAGTGATTACTCACAATGTTTGTGATCCAGAGAGTGCAGCACCAGGATGACAGGATAAAAACTACAGGTAAAATAACTAGAAAACTAAGTAAAAGAAAGATAATTGTGTGGTTTTTTTCTGTTCTCTTGACTGGGTGAGGCATCTAGCCATTAAAAAAATAGAGCTCATGCAAGGCAGTATTAGAATTTGATGATTTTTTGTTGTTGTTTTGAGTAAGTTGTTACACTGGTAAGAATTTCTCCATTTTATATTCAGCTACTCTAGGCATTGTCTGTAACATACCAGAAAAGCCTTTCAAAAACACAGTGTAAGAACTCTAACTGTTTTGGAGCTGTTGGGAAGTGCAGCTCCTAACTGAAAGCTGGGGGAAAACAGGTTTGCAAAAAAGCCTAAGGAGTAGGTTGAGTCCTGACAACAGTCTTGTCTTTGTCTTTCAAAGGCACCAAGTTCTTCCCCCACCCCATCCCACTCAGTGTTTCTCCATTGGGGCTTTTAGCGAATTCTTTGAATCTTGCATCTGTCCCTGCTGGGCAGAACCAATGCAGGAAGAGCCTCTGGCATGACCTTCTCAGCATAGTTTGTCTGTATTCTGGGTAAGCGGGTTTTCCTTCTTTTCTTGATGCTTTGTGGTGGATTAGGCAAAGGATTTATTCCTTTGACTCAAGAAGTCTAAAATTCGTCAGGCGGAAACTTGACAGCTGATAACCCTGACATTCCCCATGTGGCCTTACTCAAACCAAGGTTTTTGTATCCTGCTTCAAAATTCCACAAATCTTTGGCTTTTCCTAATCTGATTCCAGTGACCAGGGTTTCTGTTCAGCAAAGCCACTCTGAAGGTAAAGATGTGCCTAAAGGTAAATTTGGCGCTAAATTATTTACTTACTGGGGAAGGCAAATAGAAGCAGCATCATGGAAATGCAAAGGCTTCTCTGATTAAGTTGAAGCCCACTGAAAATATCTGGTTTTGATCTCTAATACTAGAATCCATACATTCGTAGAGCTGTACTTGTGTGGAATTATTCCCGATTTACACCTGTGCATAATCTTAAAACAGATTGCAAACCAGGTATAGAAACTGGGCTTAGTTTATCTCTGTACTACTTTATTTTGACATCTGTATCAGCCTACTGACACCAAGAGTAACATGGCACAATGAGCAAACACCCCAGTTAAGCTCTTGGATGCTGACTTTGCTGTCCCTCCTCATTTGTGGTTTTCTTAGAGAAAAAACAGGCTAATGAAGTTTCAGATTGTCCAACTCCTCAAAGTCTGAAGGGGTTCAGAGGAGGAGGTTCTGGTTTGGTCTGCCTATAGTTTGAGTTTCAGTTTTGCTTTGCTCATAATATGTGAGAATAAGTTTTTGAACAGGCAAATAAAGGTTTTTCCTCTACATCCAATGCTGTCTCTTATCCTCCCTACCCTACTCACCTTTCCCAATCAAAAAAATAACCTGCTATCATCGACCTCCTTGTATTTTAAAATAGGGTTATAGATTGTACTCTGGTTTTATATAACACTATTTTTTACCTCTTAGGTAGTGCAATTCTTTCCACCTTTACAGTAGCTTCAGAGCTGAGTAAACCAGACAGCAAATAGCATCATGATCACGCAAATGTGTTACTGCCTGTCTGGAGGAATAGTTATCATAAGCATCTACCGAAAGATAACACTGCTTTAAATATGTGTATAATGCACTAAAGATCTGTATATCATTATTATTATATATATAGATATAAAAACATGCATCTATAGTAGGGGACTTCCAGATACTCAGAAGGTGCTCACATGCCTGCAGAGACAAACAAAATAATCTTCTGCTTGAAAAGAAATTGTGTCTAAAAGTGGCAACAGTCAAAATCACATGCTGCACAGAGTAAGAAGTGCATGAAGTATATATCACTCAAATCGCCACAGGATAAAATGCTGTTTACTTGCCTATCCTGTCCTTTGCAGCAGTGACTGACCATCTTTTTCTTGCCCTCCAGAGTGGAACAACAGCCTTTGCCAGCTGTCCTGTCAGTCAGAGCTTTACAAGAGCATCATTCTCACGCCTTAGATTTCAGTGAGTCAAGCTCAGAATGAATCTGCTGACCACACATTTGTGCCTGAGGTAGAGAAAAGGCAGATAGACTTCATATTCACAAAGCCACTGTACAAAGACTTTCAGCTCTTTCGGGTGCTCTTAATTTCCTGCCAAAGAAAAGCAGTAATTTCATTGAAGGCTAAGCAAAACACAAGGTGTATCTTATCTCAGATATCACTGGGATAAATATGATTGGCACCTGAATTCAATACATAAATCTTAAGATAGCTTTGTTGACTTGTGGTTGGTAATCTATTATAAATAGGTTTATTTATTCGTATTTGTGTCACTGAGAAATGTGCATGCCTTTGGGAGAAAAAAATGCTTGCATTTAGTTACTCTTATTTATACTAATATATGCAGATTTAAACAGTAAATGTGGGGTTTAGAGATAAATTGCATCAGGTTCTCCAGATGCTGGAAATAACTTTGCCTGTCCTGCAGCATTACTGTTTGTTTATCATTTCAAAGTTCAGAAGGTAATTGCCTCATTATCTGTTCATCTGATTTCACAGAGAAATGACAATCCCTAGCTGCTGAGGTCATGGCCCATCAAAAATTATCCTTTCTCTAATTTTATATCTGATCTCTGGTAAATCTTAATTTGCTTATCTCAGTTCTCATATAATGACTAAATTGCTGAATTTTATTAAAATCCCCACTAACTGCCCAAGATTTAAGGCTGAACTACTAAATTGAGACTTACTGAATTATTAAGACATGATTGCCAATGTGAGCCACTAAAATAATAATTAAAATATGCAAGATTAATATGCCTTTCAGTTTCCTTTTTGCCATTGGAGTTCAATCTGAATGTGGGTCTGTACACACATACATAAAATATCCTATAAACTCAATTAGAATGACAAAAAACTATGTCTCTAGATTTGTTTTCCTTTATACAGTTACACTGACCCTAGCTGCAAGAGCTTTGAGAAATAAAGGTAGCATTAAAATCATCGTGCAGATACTCTTGGGTGGATAGCCTATTTTTCAAGTTGTATTTTCTCATACAATGCTTCAAATTGAACCCTCTGAAATGTTACTCTGCTGTACTTTCCCTAAAGAGTTGTACTTAATACTGTATTTAACTTCCTACTCTAATCTCTGAGCGTGTCCATATTCCCAATGCAAAGAGAATGGCAGATGCCCTGGTGATGGTCACTCTTGGATTCAAGGTTTCCCTTTTTGGGACTGCTGCCACCTTTGTGTTGCTGGAAGAGAGAAGGAGTTTGCACAAGCAGACAAAAACATTATTCAGTAAATTCCTGTTGACCAATCATTGCTTGGTCTAGCAGGTCATTGGGAAGTTTGACCTCTTCACATCCCCCTTCGTCTTCCTGCATCATTGCTGAGCAAGACTGTTGGCCCTTAGGAGATCCCACTTGAACAGATATCTCCCCAAAAGTATTCTTTTACTCTGCTACCTTATCACATTGCCAAGTGCTATGTTTTTCTACCTCTTCTCTTTCCACAAACCTTTTACTTCTGACTGCAGCTGCATCTCCATCACCACTGGGATCCCAGCAATTCAGAGGACTATCAGCATAAGTGAGAGGCAGTGGTAGTTGTGGTGTTTTCTTCACTGCTCACAAGCCTCTAAATTTGGAGACAAGCATGTTGCAGCTAGATTTATGGTCTCTGTGCCTGTTGACCAGTGCCTGTGCTTCACCACTTTGTCAGCAAAACTAAAGTACACATCTGTAAAAGATAATTTCCTTTCTGAAAAACATTTCCAAGGTGACATGCAGCCTTATTTTCTACTAGACCACAGAGGTAGTCTCTAGATTAAAGATGTAGTAGAGAAAACAGATCTAAATATGCCCAGAAAAACTGATTCATCACTGAAGGAAAGATTCAACTTCTCATTACCATTTTTCTTACATGGCAGAAATACATTCAAAGTCAAAGAATTTTGTAGCATTCATCACCAAAGGGGGAAAAAAAGACAAAAGGTGCTTACCAGCACCTCCCACAGTGCTGCTAACTGAGTGTGCATGGAAGTCTAGAGATGATTAATCACAGGGCTAAAAGACCTAGTTTTCATAAACTGTTTTAGATGTCCTTGGTACTTCATCAGCTTGGTGCTGTGCAGCAGAGAGGAAAGTCAGGCATCAGAGTCAATGCACCCTGAGATCATTTGCCTCTCATGCATTGCTGGAGGTAGAACTTGTATAATTTTTATTCTTATAAGTCGTTCGGCAATTTGTTCAAAATCTGGCACTGCATCACTTCCTGTCTGTGACTTCATTTGAGCATCTTTCTAGTGATAGCCTCAGAAGTACCCTCTTACGATGCTTCACATTCAGGGATTTCTGAAGCTTGGCCTGTTTTGGAAAAGTGAGGTCTTGCTACATGCTAGTAGGAAGGGAAAATATACAGCTGTGGCAAAGTGTTATTTATATTGCATGTCAGTGCTCTGGATAAGGAACCAAAATCCTGTTGCTGTGGCTGTAGAGTACAAAGGAACACAAATGGAAACAATAGCCCATCTGCAAAGGGTCGAAACTAATATAGAAAGGCAGATGGGAAATTGCTGGAGTAGCACATGGTGGGATCACATCAAGGAGACAGTGAGACTGTATGGTGAACTTGCTGTGGTTTCAGATAGGATATGCTGTATGCCAGCATTTGTAGTGTTCTGCACATAAAAGCCTTAAGCATGGCCCTAATAAACTTTGTACAAAATATAACGACTATATTCCCCCCTTTCCCTTGATCCCACCATTTGGAGCAGACCTAGCATAAAGATAAACCAAGCTTTTAAGGGAATTATGAGGGAAGACTCAGATGTATTCTGCTTTGTAAGAAAAAAAATTATGTAGAGAGCTTATCTATAAATCATTTTAAGCTTCAAGCTTTTCCTCTTGGGTCCATTCTTCAGCTATGTAACATGGCTCATAATTAAGGCAAAGCAAAACAAAATTCCACCTGGCATTTGTGCTTCATCCTTATAACAAGAAAAAGAGGCTCTCAGCCTCATGGAAGTCTCGCTCATTTGTGCTTGAAACCGCATCGTGCAGGGCAATATAAATATAAATATAAATATAAAGCTGCTTTTATTTTAGACATGTCTTTCACAAACACCATCTTCCAGGGAATCTAACAAGAGACTCATTCCATAAACATGTTTAATTAAAACTGAGTGAATGTATATTGACTGGGAGTCAATTTATTTCTTGCTTTAAACTGTTTATGACCAAGTACTAATTTCTATTAACATATTCCTTAATGGAAGGTGTTTGCCAGCTAGGTTGGACATACTATTTTTGATGTCAGCAAACTGTTCCATTTTGTCTGCTTGCTCTTCATGGATCATAATTAGACCTAAGTTATCAGACAATATTTGTGCTTCCCAATTAAATGTATGAAACTTTTCAAACAAAAGATGACAAAACAATAAATAGAAAATACCGAATTAATGAACAGCAAACACTACAGTTTAGTTAAGAACTGTTTGATGAAGAAAATCACCTACACCAAGGAATCATGAATCATCCAGAACTCATGAACATTTTCAAGGGTATCTAGCAGTTGTTACAAACAACGAATAATACAGCTAAAGAACAGCTGCAGAATGAAGCAAGCGTATTTCTTCAGAGTTGTATTGATGAACCTACATTTCCTTCATCCAGTATTTACTGTCCCATAAGGATCTTCCTTCCCACTGCTACAAAATGTTTTGAAATATCTTCATTCCTCTCACTTTGCCCTCAGACAAACAGCTACAATGTTAAGCTTAGCGCAACAGTTATTCAGAATCTGCTTTTATGTTAGATGAATACTGCGGTACGGGTCTTTCCACCAATGAGGTGATCAGTCTGGCTGCTACCTCAGCAACCTGCTAGTTATAATTTAAGTTGTCTGCTATGTACATGTATGTGTCCTGGCTAGCAGGCTGATGAAAACACTTTTCATTATGTTGGGAGCTTGAAGAAGCAAGCAGGTAACTCCGGTGCCTGTTGTCTACTGTGGAGCACCTACCCTATGAGGACAGGCTGAGAGAGTTGGGGTTGTTCAGCCTGGAGAAGAGAAGGCTCCGGGGGGGCTTAATAGCAGCCTTCCAGTATCTGAAGGGGGCCTACAGGAGAGATGGGGAGGCACTCTGTATCAGGGAGTGTAGTGACAGGACAAGGGGCAACGGGTACGAGCTGGAAGAGGATAGATTTAGACTAGACATCAGGAAGACATTTTTCACTGTGAGGGTGGTGAGGCACTGGAACAGGTTGCCCAGAGAAGCTGTGGATGCCCCATCCCTGGAGGTGTTCAAGGCCAGGCTGGATGAGGCTTTGAGCAACCTGGGCTAGTGGAGGGTGTCCCTGCCCACGGCAGGGGGCTTGGAACTTGATGGTCTTTAAGGTCCTTTCCAACCCAAACCATTCTGATTCTATGATTTCACAACAACTGGTTGTCCTTCCACGCACAGTTTCACAAATTGTGAGAAGAGATAGAGGCTTCATGTTCTTATAGGGATTTTTTTTCCCTTTCTCCAAATTTTTCCTTCTTTTGACAACATGACAGGTTTTTCTGCCCTGAAATTTGGTATTGTAAATAAGTGGTCATAAGAATGCATAAAAATGTAAGAAAACCCATACTGAGTTAGATAAAAGGTCTGTGTAGCCCAGCACCTGCCTCCAGTCATATGTTAATAGCTCATGTCCAAAGAAGAATTAAGGGAGGCACATAGCAACTCTGGCCCAGCATAATCTCCTACCCTGGGTGCTACCTGTTTTAAGGGCTTCCTAAAGTGGAGATAGTGCCTTTAATACTTAACCTTAATTAGAGTTTCTTCCAGTAATGTGCCCAATTCCTTTTCTAACTTTGAGAACTTTAGGGTCTGTTGCACCCTATTGCCAAGTGTTCTACAATTCAACCATGAGCTGTTCCACAGGACAATTGTCTTTGGTTTGAACCTGGTCCATGCTAATTTTATTTGATGCCCTGTAGTCCTTGTATACACAAACCTTTTCTTCCTGTAAAAATAAATATTAGCTGACTTTTATATAACAATATCAGCTCACAAAACATGTTGTCAATGAGATCATTTTCATCTCTCTATTATCAAAGGCAAACAAACAGCACAAGAATCGACTGAGTGGAGGTGATAGCAGGCAGGGCTACAGCAGAGATCTGCCCGGCACTCTTAATGTGAGGACTGTAACCACTGCCTTTCAGCATTAGTCGTGCTTACAGCCAAAGAGTTTCCCTAACATTGCCTCTCCCCTCAAAGCATATGAATTCCAAACTTTATTAAATTAACTGCCCAGGAGGAGGCCAGGCTGTCTCAGGTCCTCTCAGGATGACTGTGGATGCCTTGCGGACAGGAAAGCGCTGCAGAGGCACTGTGTGCTCCTTGCAGAGGAAGCAGAGCAGGGACACCTGAGCCCACTTACGTGCAGGCATGGATCCATCTGTCAAACTCCCTGAGCAGCAAAGCTGATGAAGACCAGATCCTGCACTGCCATTAAAGGTTAAAGCATGAGCTATGAAGTATTCCAGATCCTGAAGAGACTTCCCTAGAACTGTTCGACTGAGTAAAGGTAACCTGCACACAGGGCACATCTACCAGAGCCTAAATAAGTGTGAAATCTTCAGAGCTGGGTCAGCATACCCCTCCGTGCTCAAAGACTGCCAGGCACGTGCTCTGACAACATAAAGTAGCAGCTAAGGTTTATCCAGCCTCAGATCTGACTGGAAAGTTTCCAAGGGTAAGTTTTTCAAAGTCCGCAAAGTGCCATTGTTTGAAGTGAATCAATCTCACCAAAACATATTGCTGGCTGCACATCTGGGATGCTGTCAGTGGCCAGAGCAAAAGAGGTCGAGCAAAAGATGTCAAGCAAAAAATCCCACCATGGAAGAGCTGGTAAGCTTATGATTAAGCCACAGGAAAGACCTAGGTATTTGCCCCAATTTGGAACTGGGGAGGAGATTTGAACCAGCATTTCCTTTGTAGCCAGCATATTGCCTACTCTGTGAACAGAAGCTCTGTTGCTGGCAGTTGCTTTTCACAAGATGCTGAGATTTGACTCAAAGGACAGCAAATGGGCCAAGACTGAATGAGAAAGTCAGGTAATAACTGGCACATGCATAAAGTCATTAAGGCTTAAATACTTTCCTTATTCTTGGAAAAAACCACTCACTTTTCTGCATAGATTTTAAACAGTTAATTGCAAGCCATCAAAAGAAGATATTCCTAAATAAACATGAGTCATGTCAGTCTTAATGTATATTAAATAATACAGTTCCCACTATGTGCACATTGTGTAATATTGCTGAAAAAGTGTCAAGGGATGGAGGTCCTATCAAACATCATTATATCCCCTTGATGAGGTGTCTCCGATTTAATTTCTCTAGGATCCTGCTGCTAGAAATGTTGCTCTGATTAGGCCTGTTTACATGTTAGTTTTGCAGGTCCAAAGAGGAAAATGTTTTGGAAATCTATGATTAAAGCTATTTGCTTTAACTTAGATGTTGATGCTACTTGTGATGTAGTGCCTGCCGTAATTCTAAGGTATTCCCTGCAGAGATAAATCTGGAGGAAATGAGTATTTTATCCAGAGCTGCCATGGAAAATTACAAATGCATAAAAATCAATCTTTGTAGCTTAAACTATATGAAGAGTGCAGCATCTTAATTCTATACAGTTGTGTGGAATTTGTTTTTATGTATCTTGAACTTCATCTTGTTAACTATGATCATAGAAACAACATCATTAGTATTCAGAAAGATTGTCTTAATAAAACAAGTACATAATGTTGTGTTGCTTTATCTGTGCTCAGAAATCACTACCATTTTAATTTTATGTGGGAATGCAACTATTGCTACCATATTACTAGGACCAGATTCTGCTGCTGCCTTGCCCTTGAAAACTACCCTAGCTACAAATCACAAAGAAAGGGTTTTGCACTTGGACAAATATAACTTTGATGAGAAGGAAAAAATAACTAAGTTTTTGACTGCAGTCTCAGAAGCTAAAAGGCACTTTAGTGCCCAGGCGAGTGCTTCTGCTCTTTGGGGCAGGTGGAACCAGATAAATCAATTGCATAAATTCAGCAGCTTCTCTCAGCCAGTTCACATGAGCAAGGCCCATTCCGCTAACTGGAAGCTGGAAAATCCTGCTCTATGTCTGCACAGAACTAATTGGTTTGCAGCAAATTTCATGCATTTTTCATGTTAAACAAATCTGAAGCCTCATGAATCTAGGTTTATCGTGTTTATAAAGCTACAGACCTCCCAATTTGTACTCTAATTATGTTTTGTTATTGTTATTATCAGCTTATTCTTGCTATGAATTTGTATCACTTGAAATTGATGCTAATACTCCCTGACATACAGCCTGACAAATATAAAGAATGCAGAAAATGAAATGACAGAACTAATTAAAAATCCATCTGTTCAGTTAATTTAGAGGTGTGCCAAACAGTTCAAATGAGACTTGGTCAGCAGCAAATCACATCCACCTGTACCATTTGCTTAGCAGTTACTGTCCTGAGTAATGTTATTTCCTTAGACACACTCCTACAATTCAGTTCAGAGACTGCATGCTGAGCAGCAATAGCATGAAAAACACAGCTATTACTCTTGAACAGAAATAACTACACGTAAAAATGTAGTATGAGCCTACTAAATGAAAAAAAGACGTACAACAAAATGCTGTATATCATGTTGACTCACTCCATTAATTGTAATGGCTGTGCCTCCAAGACACAGAACAATCACATCAGTATTACCTATAGAGATATTGCAGCTCTCTATCCAGGAAAAATTTCCCCCTTAATGTCAATGGTCTGTGCTTCTCTCTTCTGTAAGCCCATCAAAGTTAATAGAGTTGTGCCAAGAATACATTTTGTCCCATCTGATTATGGCGCACTGAACATGTTATCTTATAACCTGGCTGCTGTGTTATTGCTTTACATGTGAAAAACATAATAACTCAAAAAGCATTCAACTGGCAAGCTAGATCTTTTCTTTTAAGAAGAAAGGAAAATAAGCATGTTTCAGTCTGGTGAGCAGGGGTATGTTATGTGTCAGAATTATCACAGATTAGTTATATTTCCTCTGTACCAAAGAAATTTTGCTGGAGTAAGAAAAGCATCTATATGTAAAATAAGCTACTCAGCATTTTATTCCTGCTTATTCTGTAGTCAGCCTCCCTCCAGCATGTACCACTTGGATTTGTATTCCAGACTCCAGGGAAGGCAGTATGTGCATGCTGCCATGAACAGAGGGACTCCCCTAGTTGGTCACTTTGACTTTTGAAAGCTGCAACCAGTGGGCAACTTTAATAAAGAGTTTAAAGCAGACAGTTTCAATGGAAGGCAAAGCAGACAGCAGCTACCTGCTTTTAGCATGAAACTAACAAAAAAAGCCATTAAGGGACAAAAAACCAGCAGTTTCAATGACATGAACCAAGTATTTCTCACAAGCAAAAACGTTTTCCATTTCCTTTGCTCAGCATGGTTTCAGGTCAGTATTTTTATTACTGTTCCCCAGCTTCTAATTTTTGTTTACACTAAGCGTCCTTCTGGTACACTCAGGAATTGAACAAGCAATGAGCAAATGAACGAGCAAGAGCAAAGACACTGCAAGCTGCAGTAGAGCCAGGAAGGGGAACCCACCAGAACCAAGACCTCAGGGTACCAGCTTCCACGGACAGGCATGGAGTCATTCATGGGGCAACCCTACCTAAACACAGACATTAGGAAGGACCTTCACAGATGCACACCCTTTGGCATGCTTATCCACACTGCTACAATCAAGAGAACGAGCACCTCATCAGAGAAGCCATGGGGAAGGAGGAGGCAGAGGGCCACAGTGTCAGTGTGGGCAAACACAATCCAGAAGCCCAAAGAGAGGGACAGAAGAACTCTTTTACTGACACAGACCCGGGAACTTTAAAACTCATGGCTTAACAATGGCATGGGAAGGCATTAAGAGAAAAGCAGGCAAAAAAAGTTGGGCAAGGTAAGGCAGACAGAAGCAGGACCCTAACAAGGTCCCTGAGTTTCCTGCTGGCAATCCTTCAGCTGCAGTGAGAATATTTCTCTCCTGTTTATTTCAAAATCACTAAGGGGAGCATATGTCTCTAGCTATATTAAGCATGCAAAAGTGTGATGTCCTATTCTATAAAGGTTTGTATTAGGGAGGGGGGACTTTGTTTCAGAAGCATTCACTGAGTAAGGAAGCAACATCCCAGAAACCATATTTCACTAGTTCACTGGGTGCTGGTTACTGAATGTTGCCTGGGATAGCAGCAAGGAGCCTATGCACAGTGATGTAAAAGATAGGCTAGTGACTAATGCTGTATTGATCCTAGAGTGTGAGATCTGATCAGCACTTTAGTTATCTTCTATTGTCAACAGAAATAATCATTTATCATCCTTTTCAGTGACAGAAACTCACTGAGAGGCAAAAAAAGTCTCACAACTGATTTATATCTCTCACTGGAATAAATTTAAACTCCGGGGGGGGGGGCATCAGTATTATTGTTTAACAAAGGACATGTTGCTAAAACTGTAAGTTCCAAAAAAATTGTCATGATCTGTCAGTCATCTGGAAAATAGCGTCACAGCTTGCCCTCTGTGTGTAATGTGGCTTTTCGGATTGAAAAGGACAGATTTTCTAGATGCTGCTGCCTTTGGGACCATTTTCTTAGACAGTCCTACGCAAATCTCATCTTAAGTTACAGCTATACCTTGGTGTTTCTGGCCCAAGCTACCTAGTCAGGTATTCTTAGGACTTCCACAGTAAAGCAGATAAGGTTGTGACCCTGAATAAACTTTTCTGGGATTTCTCTGCACAATTTTGTGTCAGAGCTGACCCCAGCCTGTTCTTACAGACCCACACCAAGAGAAAGCTGTGAGAGCATATGGCTGAGCTGTGGGAGGCGTCATTTTAGTGTAGGGTCTTCACTCTAAGCCCTGAAATTCAGTGAGGAGTTCTTTAACCACAAGGTAACAGGGAGAGTGTTGAGTTTGCACTCTCAGTCCCAGTGTGGAAGACTTTCCTGTTCATATACCATGTTAATGAGCTTACTGATTCTGTTTTGGCAAGTGGGGTAGATGCAGCTTCCCAGGATCTGAACCAGTGAGTAGGTATTTAGCTCAGAATGAGAGCGCTTCAGTTGGAGAGACCAAGTCCCCGGGGTCTTGTTGGAACACTCTAGCCAGATGATTGGGGTGTAAAGAGATGGCTGTCTTAGGTTCAGAGCCCAAATGGAGATTAAAGAGAAGAGCAGCACAGGAGCTCGCTCTTCTGACTTGTGGATGACCACTCCATCCAGGAGACTCTTTTTCTCTTCACTGGGCTTTGTGCAAGGCTCAAGCCAGCAGCTGTGCTCCCACTCAGACCTCACAGGTGACACCAGCATAGCACTGCCTGGTTTGGGCATCTCAATACAAATGTGACTGATGAAGTGTTTGGTGCCAGCAGGACTGGTTGATTATGTCCAGCAGCAAATGTGGAGAAATATAGGTACTTCAGGGTTTAGGTTGACTTCAGGGTTTGGAGTTAGAACTAGTGGTAGCTACCAGCCTATCTGACTCAAAAGCCTTCTTAAGGCACAGGAAGGATGGGGGAAAATAATTTTATATTTTAGAAGGTAAACTAATTAGTAGAGGTGTAAAGGCAAGGTGAAATTCCATTTATAAAAGAGAGGATGGGACAGCTCAGTCAAGATTTAGGCGATGATCACGGAGCTTTAAATGTTCAGTTGCATTTCTGTGGTACCATCTTCCAAAGAAATTTCTACCCTCCTAAGAAAATACAATCAGTAAGAAATATATGTTCTGCTTTCTCACAACAATAGCACTTTTGTAATTTCTCATCAAGTCTAAAAAAAATTTGCATGATGACAGACCTATAGTGTCTATGACCCCTGGGGGAAATTAGCATGCCGTTATGATTTGGGTTAATATTTTATTTCCCAGTCAAAAGTTTGCTGGTGTTTTTTGAAAACATGAGATAAATCAACATCAATCAAATAAATAGAATGGGTGTTGAATTGTTTTGTTGCTTTCAGATAATTTCCTTGATAACTTTTGTAATCTAGAAAAATCCTGTGTTTGAAATACCAATTACGAAGTTGTGAAGCTGAAGGGCTGTAGTCATAACAGCTCCAGTTTCCAGACTCCTTGAGCTCACAGCATTGTGCAGGGAGTTGATGTCTGATGGATCTGGAACATTTCCCTCATACAAGAGCAACATCCATAGTCACTTCTAGGAAAAGACTCCATTCAGTGAGCCAATACTCCAGGAAAAAGTTAAAGATTTAGAATTCAGATCTTAGAGCATTCTTTGAGAACATTTTCTGCAATCACAAGTAGGTCAAGGCTCTCCACACCCATTGCCTCATCTGATCTCAAATGCCATTTGCCACAGTTTCCAGGTTTGCATGGCAAGACCATTGCTGGCATCTTCTGAAACCTATTTAGAGAAGCCCCAGGTATGAGTAAGGTGCAACCGTTGCTATTTTAGCCAAGATGATATTGGTAGCTTTGTAAAGTGGTTGTAAACCCATGAAATGTTCAGAAAAGACAGATTTGTGCCAGTTGAGTGAAGAATTTGGCTTGGAGTTCATTTAGCATATTATTGCCTGCAAATTGTTTCAACATTTTTAATATATCCAGGAAAAGTTATTTCCCTTAAGTTGATGGAAAGTACCTTGCATTTTTGATGCACAGGTGTATGGTATGCATATCTTTATCCTTTTGGCATTGTTGACATTGCTTCGCATTTCTACACTCGACAGTGGACTGAAATCCAAGTTCTTCATTTTGTCTCTCAGTATACTTATACTGCAGCTAAAAAATACTGATGTTACTGTTGTTAAATGTTAGACCCAATTTAACATTTACTCTCTGAAACATACTTATAGCAGCAAATAGGTTTTTTTCTCTTAATTTATGCAACATGTTGCCTAATGAGCTGAAATTTACTGATTCATTTTATTTTACTGAATGAAGATATTCATATGCAACAAGAGTCATCTTGTTAAAAGGATAAGCCTGGTAACCAAGATTCACTGAGCCAAGAACTAAAGGCTATGTGCATGGCAGTATAATTCAGCATTTGGTCAATGGATATATGATCAAAGCAAATTACCTATCGCGCAGACAGCGTGGTGAGGCAGGAAAAACAGAGAGAGGGTGCTGTATATTTTAGCTTATATCTTACATTTCTTTCCTAGCGCCTACATTCCTGACTGTAGCACATAATGTATTTTGAATTATAACCACACAGGCCATCATTTCCTGTTTTAAAGTTCTCTCTCCAATTCTACTTGCCACAGTACAATGAAAAATTTAGGACAGAAAAGCACAAAACAAAATACTGAAGGATGAGAGAAAATGCCCTTCAGTGAGAACTCCCATCTGTTTATATTATCAGACACCTAAGACATGGCTTCACGACACATTCTTATCTCCTTTGCAGGGAAAGAAAAGAGTTAAGGAGGTGGTTCTTAATCAGATAAGAGAAGGCCAATACCTGGAAGCTGATACTCAACAAGTTGGTATTTGAAATAAGATGTTCTTTGAAAATTGGTCAACTACTGGAACAAATTGCAAGGAGAGGTGACTTCACCCTCATTTGTTGTCACTGTTAAGCAGAACATTGTTGCTCATCACCCCACAGTGCCCACTACCCTCCTGTGAGCATGCAGGCCCCCTTCACACTACATGCTGCCACCCTAGAAGCATCCTGCTGCTGTGGGGTAGATTCACCTACAACAGTCTCAAAGCACAGGCAGGGCAAACTCCAGCCTGCTGCTCAACAAAGGAGCATGTCTTTCAGTACAGCAAAAGGAAACTAGACTAAATATAATACTCTGATATTCAAAGATCAGGCAGCAGGGCTTCCTATCAGCCTCAGTGCACAGCTAATACCTACCATATACTGTCTCCTTCACAGAAGCATGCCTTCTTTATGTCACCGACCACTTCCATACTGGGATACTGTCCACAAGTTTGACACTTTGTGAACTATAGCTAAGCAGCAGCAGGGCTATACAGATTTCACAGGCTGCAGAACAGTTGAGTAGCTTGCCCAAAGTCACGGATGTCTAAACAAAGACTTTACAAGAAAGCATTCTTATCCCAGTGTGGAGAAGTCAAGTCTAAAACCACAATGTCCTGATTATAATATAAAAACACTAAACATGGAGAGGGCATGGGCAAGCCAAATCCTTAGGACTTGTTTGCTAAGGCTTTTCCTTGGGTGAATTTCTGCCCTAGTCATTCTGCTCTATAGACTATTTAAGTGGAAGCTGGCATATTTCCAGGGAGAACCTGACTGCAAATATAGATTTTTTTTTTTTTAATATATTTTGGGGTGTTTTGTTTTGTTTTTTTTTTAATATGATGGAAATTAAGAACTTGAGAACAACGAGTCAGATCCATAAGGGGCAGAAGTTTGCTATAGTTTCTGACTTGGAGAGCTAAAATTAAAGTCTAAAGTGGGGGCTTTTTCAATTCAGTACAATGTGGAAAATGTAGTTTGTCTACTGTACTAAGGAGATTGACATTCAATGGTGTCTCTGCTGCAGTTTGCTTCTTTGCAAAGGCCCAGAATAAACCTCACTAACCATGGCCAAGTGCAACCTTTCCACTAGCCTGTAGTGTCTGGGTTCCAGGATTTAGCATGCTGGAAGGGGAAGACTAATAAAACTTAGATCTTGTTTCCAACTTAGACAAGTTTGTGTTTAACTTTGGACAAGACGTTCGAAACAAAGCTGTTGGTCCTTGGTAGCTAAGCTAGGACCGCAGGCAGTTTCCGGTAGTTTCAAGGTTACATCTAAAAACAAACCAATACTGTTAATTTTTCTAATAAACACATTATAAAGCTTAAAGAGTTTTTGGGTTCGAGCCTCAGATGGTGTTTGCTTAAAGTATTCTGGGATCCTCAGTAAACTGACACCAGGGAGATGTACCACATCACTCTTTACTCCCATTTTGGCAATATTTAAGCTTGCATTCATTTTTCACTATTTAAAAATATATGTCCCCTGATGCTTTTATTGTTAAATATTCAGCCCAACTGAGTATTCGTTAGACAGAAAATTGGTGATTTTACAGTACTGTGTTTAGGTCAGAGAAATTAACAACATCTAGTTGCAGTCCAGAGTGATTTATACATTTGAATTCCTGGCCATATTCAAGTCTATTACAGGGACAGATTTGATCATCCTTTTACTTCATTGCTTTAAAAATTTGCATTTAATATTTGTCTTACTGGAAGTTTTTGCCAAGAAGCAGCTCTTCAACCAGGGTTTACCAAAGGTTAGACCAATGGACTTCTGCTTACCCTCATAATGTCCCATACACTACAATGCAACCTCATCATCCAAATTTTAATTTTAAAAGTCATTTTTTTTTTCTGTTCTGTGTGGTTCCATAAGCCATGTTACCACAGCCTGCTGACTGTTAGGGAGACAGTGCTATGAGTAAGATCAATAATATTAGTACTCATGACAGCCTTCAGGTTTTTGTTCCTGAAAGAGGGGGAGAGCAGGTTTTCCCCATACAGGGTGGTTTTCCCTGTTTTGATGCTCCATCCTTATGCTGTCCCTTGTGTCCCTTTCCTTGTCCCTCTCCCTTATTTTTTTCCAACAAATAATCATACAGCTAAGAGCTACACACCAATGATTCCCTACAAAAAAGGTCACCCATGCAAAGTTCTTGAGGTACTCTTACGATACCTCCCCCACCCTTCTTTGCTCTTGCCAATTACGATGTACTTAAGATTAAAGTGTGAGGTTTTTTTTTTTTTTTTGCTTTGAGGAAGAGATGAATGTGTTTTCCCACTTTACTAATTAAAACATGAAACGTGAGGCAGAAAGCTTTGCAAGAGGTAGCACACCATGCAAGTGCAGATGCATAATAATTAGGCTCACGTTTTAGAAATTAAGATTTTTATTATAAGTCCGTTATTTTAAAGTTTTAGTGCTGTAAGGGTAGTTAATATAAGTGGGTTTTTTGTTTTTTTTTTTTTAAATCCAATATCAACCAAGTCCTGCTTGTAATGTAGGGGCCTCAACTAACTCTCAGTAAATTCAAAGACTTCCACTGACTTCAAAGGGAGTTGACTCAAGCCATTGTAAAAGTGATTAGTGTCAGGGCTTTGTTTTAGACCTAAATTCTAACTAAGCACAAAAAATGGTTTTATTATAAAGATTTAATATGCATCTGGGAATAAGAATCTATATTCCAGTTATCATTAAGACACCCAGCACCAAGGGAGAAAGGAGAGTCCTATTGCTTTGTTGCAACCCCCCTCTTTCTTCATTGTTGGTAAGTTTGAGCTGCCTTTGGCGATACAACACCTTAACAGAACAGCATTTGTGTTACCAAAGTGTATATCCCCAAGGACATACTGGGAATGAAGCCCTAGAGAGATAACTAACCAGGTTATGCAAACCCATTGTTTCCAGCAGTGCATAGGACATGTTTCCTTAGCTTCACTCATCTAACCTTAAAAAAACCCCAATAAACAAAACACGTTGCTGTGCCCAGGTAAAGTCCTTGTAATAAATACATTCTGTTCCTACAGCCCAGTATTTCCATAAATTATGAAGCTATTCAGCATGTCTGAAGCCATTCAGAAGGTTAATTAGACCAACCAGGAGCACTGGAGGCTCTTGACTGGGCTGTGCCAATCCAAATTGTCCTTCAGTTTTTAAGCTGCCAATTCTCTGAATGAGTTACTTCATGTAATTGGATTTAGATATTCCTCAGTTATGAACAGCATCCTCACCATACCCATTTCAGGCACTGCATCTTTTACCTCCCCGTTCTCCTTCAGTCTTTTATAGATCCAGCTCAAGCCTCACTATTAATTTAATCCCCTTATCCTGCACCCAGATCTGTATGCACAGGGAAACATGCAATCTTTATGGAGACCTGTAGGGTCCACCAACACTGAATAGATAGGACTAGAGACTCCAGTATTATTCATTGCTTTAAGCCAAGCCTACCTTTTATCATTAAAGAAATGGTTGCCTGGCAGTTTCTTCACTAAAAGACCTTGAGAAACAGTTTTTTAAAATCCTGTAAAAAAACCACTTCTGAGCAATCAAAACAGTATTTGTAATTATGGAAAGTCCACAACTTATGATTTATGGGTGTAATCAGTGAAAACTCAAATTGTCTGTACGGACATATTCAGTCTGCAATCCATGGAGGGAATTCCTTCAAGCCTTGTATACCAACCCAAACCAACCTTAAACTAAGGAGGTCAGGTACTGATACTGGGGTAATAATGGCAGCACAGAGTCCACTCAGTGCTTGTCAGAGACCACAGTGAAGCCTGGGTTGCAACGTGCAGTGTTACAAGCATCCACGCTAGTTTAAAACCAGGTACGGGCATGCAGCACCTTTCACAGCAGTACAGGTAACATATGAAAAAGTGCAGATCTAGCAGTGCTTTATTTATACTGCAAGCATTTCCAATTATTTAGGGCTTTAAGTGTAAAAAAAGTCTGGAAGAGAACAAAGAAAGAGCACAAATGATAGATATGTGCTTAAGCTACTATGTTCAAGTCCAAGTTCAAGCCTTCTCAAGTTCTGATGATGTATCATCTTGGGATTTGGGTTCAGCTTAAAGACTGAGAAGTGACAGCATGGGGAGCCAACCAGAGACCTGCAGCCCTAGCAAAAAGAGGAGCTGTACGCCTGGTAATGCCAAGCAGTGGGCAGGGTAACATGTCTGTGCTTTAATGTGAAAATTCTGGTGATGCCCACAGCTTTGAATATGCTTTTGTTGTAAAATCAGATTAGCATAGCAGTTATCAAATACATTTCTTCCTAATGAGGTCTCCAGAAACAGCATGACACTGACAAATATGCTGACATACAAGAGCTTTCTACCCACCGCTCCTTTGAAAGGAGATATTTAACTCTGTTGGGAATCAAGGGCTTCTCTATATCTGTTTGCAGTAGGTTAGCTATTGATTTTAACTGCTTAAAGATTAACAGAGCTTTAGTAAATTTCATATCAATCAATTAAACTTAATCATTATTAGTTTTATGCGTTCTGTGAAAACATAGTGGCCAGGTGTCCCAGTCAGTATACTGTTTTGAATTAACTCACTTCAGGAGGGAAAAAATTTCTATGGAACATATCCCTGAATAGTTATTTTTGTAGTCCATGTCTTGACTGCTTATGCAACTGTCCAAATCAATTTTTAAAGCAATGTAACACAGATGCAAACTATAACTAAAATTCAGGAGGAGTCTTCTAGTATTAACTGCTTAAGGTTGCACTAAACACACAAAACAATGCAAACACCAATAATCTGTTTTAGTTCATTCCCAGTTTCATTTTCTCAAAAGATTATGGTGTACACATATTTGTTTGCACTGCCTTGTGTATCCTTCATAAAAAGAGTTCTGAGCTTACCAAGAGGAATTAAAAAGTGGTGCTACACATTGCAGCAGCACTGCCAATAACAGGAAAGAGAAGATTTTCTCAGTGTATATAATGTCAGCATGGCATGAGGGAAAGAAATCTTCATTTTAAAAGACTCAGTTCCAAAGTATTTTTATTTTTAAGATACCACATTTCTTCACTAGTTTTAATGGAAATTTTTCTGCTTTGTTACAAAGATGGGAAGAAACATCTTTTTCTCTCATTCAGGACCACACTAGTATTGTCAAAAATCTTTCTTGTGGTTTATTTCAGCCAATCAAAGTGTAGCCTGCCAGTTTCACATCAAGCTTATCACAGCTGGTACAAATCATTCCTGTCCATCACAGCTTTAATATACCTCAGTCAACCCCTGAAATCTACAGAGAACGCTTTAATAATTTTACTGACTTCTGCTGGTGTTCTGACACTGCAGAACTATTAAGAAAAGTTCTAACTAGGTCAGACGTATTGCTGGCACAATAAATCAGTTTGTTTAAAACCTGGTATTATTCTACTTTGCAGTTTTGGAAAGTGCTAATGGTACATATTTCAAACTGCAGTATTTAAAAAGCAATTCCTTCCTATTTTTCTAGTTTTCTTTCCTTTTCCCAGATCATGCATGTTTTGAGTTCCATGATGCAAATCTCCATAGGCTGCTTCATAATTGGATAACACATCTTTTCAGAAGGGTTACTTGGACTATTTTGATGGACAAAGTCTAACATAACCCTAACCTAGATTTTAAAATAGCTAGCTTGCAGAAGACTACTGTATTCACAGGTAAAGTGGGCAATACATGTTAATTTAGTTTATGTCTTCTGTAGTTGCCAACACAATTTAATTACTCAAGTTTTGGGAATGGCATTTTTAACCACATGAGTAAAACAAATCCAATTTTGTACCTGCAATGCATTTTGCAAGTGAAAAAAGTTCTGATTTGGTTTATAAGCCTAGAGGCAAGCATTATCCCAGTCAAAACACAGTTAGAAAACGTACTTGTGTAAATTATATGGAAAAGTGTGTGTTGGCAGCATAAGAAATAAATTATCCATTTTGTCAGTATGTCAAGGAGAGTAACAAGTGCGGAAGTGAAGATCCACAGAGCTGACAGTAAGTCCTGTAAAACAGAGCTTTCCAAAATATTGCATACACCCCCTTTTTTTTTAAGAGATGACTTACTAAGGTTTTGATGGCAAATATTCATCAGACAGATGTTCCCGTAGATCCATTTTGCCTAACTTTTGTAGTAAGAAAACGGACAAAATGAGAGCTAGCCCCACTAGATAAACGTCGTTTAATTTTATAAAGGTATGATTAGGCATTAGATTTATTTTTTATGTTTTGTGTACATTTTGTAATATCTGTTCTGCAGCTGGCTTTCTTAGCCATTGTGTTACATTTTAATGTTCTTTTAATTGGGAACTAACATGAAGGAAATGATAAAAGTTCCATTCCCTCATGCTTTCTGTAAGGAAAAGTTAACCACACTGCACAGATCAGAAAGCCAAAAAAGTCAAACTAACAGAATAGCCATCATCATTCAAAGCTGAGTCTATTAGGTTTTTTTCTTGACTTTGGTCTTAAACTAAAAACTCAATTCTTGAATTACCTTCTGAGGAGTTCAGAATGGGTGCAAGTTTGTTTGTGGCTTGGAAATCATGCTCACAATGTCCTAAAAATGTGGAAATTGCTTATCTGAAAAGGATTACAGCTTTCCATGTCAGATCCAGGAGGAAATAAGATACCACTGCATTAACCCTGTTAATGTAGGGCACCAGTTGTTAATGCAGCATAGCCTACTGCTTTCATTATAATGGTTCATTCCATTTGATTTTCACAGTTTTAGAACTAAAACATTCATTTTCATAAGTGTATGAAGAGAAGCTTTAAATTAATATTCCTAAATAAACAAACTAACAGGAGAGAAATAAAAGGACAAAGTAAATTCTTCAGGTTACCAGAGGAAAACAAAACACAATAGAGTGGACTAATATGGAAAAAAAGGACCAACTTCTTTATTTGGTAGGGTTCCACACAAAGAACATGATTATATCTGAATTTAGAAAGCTCCTGTTGAACACCTCCAGGGATGGGGCACCCACAGCTTCTCTGGGCAACCTGTTCCAGCACCTCACCACCCTCACAGTGAAAAATGTCTTCCTAATGTCTAGTCTAAATCTACCCTCTTTCAGCTTATACCCATTACCCCTTGTCCTCTCACTACACTCCCTGATAAAGAGTGCCTCCCCATCTCTCCTGTAGCCCCCTTCAGGTACTGGAAGGCTGCTGTTAGGTCTCCTTGGAGCCTTCTTTTCTCCAGGCTGAACAACCCCAACTCTCTCAGCCTGTCCTCATAAGGGAGGTGCTCCAGCCCTCTGATCATTGGCATGGCTCTCCGCTGAACTTGCTCCAACAGGTCCAGGTCTTTTTTATGTTGGGGGCCCTACATCTGAACACAGTACTCCACGTGGGGTCTCATGAGAGCAGAGTAGAGGGGGATCTTTCTCCAAGACAAAGCTTCCAAAGCTACTTGGTGGTGGGTGTTTTTGTGGGTTGTTTGGTTTTTTGGGTTTTTTTGGTTTTTTACCCCAAGCGCCTCATGAAATATCTATCAAGATCACAGAATTTACAGGAGGAAATGTGGAACAGGCCAAAGAAGTTTGAGGAAAGAGACCAGAAAAATTTTATGAAGGATTTATTTGACAAACATCCATTTCTACACGCAAGCCTTTTTAGGTAAAGACAATCACAATGCCACAATAAATATGAGATTGAGAATGTTTAACTGGCAACATATAAAAATTTAAAGCTAACTCTCCTTACAAAAGGGAACCAGACTGCAGGCACAGGAAAAATGACTGTCAGTGATATAAAAAAGGGCATCTGAAGACTCAATGATAAGCTTTTGCAAATAAATTATTGTATTAACAGTCTTTCTCTTTTCACCTACTCCTATGGCTGGATAACTTGTGAATATACATCGACAGATGTGCATTTCTTGAAATTTTGTTTAAAGGTGACAATAAACTTATGCCCCCCTTTCCATTCCCCCTTCACCTTTTCCAATCCCATCATAAAAAATTCTGCATACTTTTTTTACTGGTGCAACCGATTCCAGGAATCAAAACTGTTTGCCCAGAACTGAGACAGGATCAGGCATATTTTCTCTTGCAGCCTAAGTTTTAAAGGGTTTTAAAGACAGCCAGATTGAAGCTTAGGCATATAAATTAGATGATCTTTGGCCTATTTCAGAAACCAGTGACTCAATCGATTATAGAGCAACTCTCCAGATTATTTATTGGGATGCTTGTCTCCTAACAAAAATGTCAGCGAGCTTCTAATTGTGTTAGGTTCAGTTAAAAGGAAGTCCCAGGTTGGCTTGAGTGAGAAGGCAAGATGAAGTCTACTCTGCATTTAGCAACCATGAGCCACAAAAGAAAAATATGTGCTTACATCTGTCTCCCAAGAGATGACATACAATGCTTTACCCCCTATTAATGCAGATTACCTCCCTGTTTAAGGAAGCACTGCTTACAGAAAATGCAGTTGACATGCTTATTACCTAAGGTGGCTTGCCTCCGTGTCCCTGCTGCAGGGCAATGCCACCTCTCCCAAAGATGGCACGCTACCTTCCTTGTGCACTAATGCAGACCTTCATTCCAAACTCCCTGGAAGCTAGGCCAGCCTCCCCCAGCACAGCAGGTCACACCAGCCTGCTAACTCTGATGCGTGAGTTGGGGGTGCGGGACAGGCCCCGCACTGCAGTTCACCCACTGGGGCCACATCACCTGCCTGGAGAGGCTGAACTGAAGGGAGCCTTGCTACAAGGTACAACCCACTCCTTCAGCCTGGCACCACTCCCGATACCCACCCCATAGTCTCCATCACACCCTACTCAAAAGATGGATGCCATGAGATTGTTGAAGTATTGAGTTATGTATCAGGCATGATCATTAAGTAACCAGCAATAAATAAAATTAATACTTCCCTCCTGCATTCCTGACAACTGCGTAAATCCCACCCTCTCTCCCCAAATAAACTAGATGAAGTTTTAAATTTTTTTTTCCAGTATGAAAATGTACAAGAGAAAACAGACAAACATAAATATTGCCTGCAAATCCCTGACGTGCTGAGAGTAGCTCTCAGGACTGTGAGCAGCTCATATTGTGCCACCCAAATAAACTGAGTCATACTCTCTCTAGACAAGTGTTACTTAATTCAGCCTGCATGATTTGACCTTAGAGTTCATAAAAGTACATGGGAAAAGAAAATATCTCAGAGAGCCCATAAACCTAACAGAAAGTTTCTCAGAGTTTTGAAGAGAAATTGTCTTTTTCTCTCTGGAGAAGAAATAGATCTGTTTGTGGGAGTCTTGTGTTTGCACGCAGTTGCCATCACACTAACTCTTCACTTTACTATGAATGTACGTTTGCAGATGTACAACATATGTTTTACCAGGGAACAGCACAGTGTCCAAAATACGCTGACCCTGCCTGCAGTACTGAACTCTGACACAGCAGTAGATACAGCATGGTTTAACACTGAAAGGGTGGGCAGAGCACTGTAAGAGTGACAAGGCTGAGCACACAGTGTACAGCACTACAAGTTTCAAACCATTACTTCACAATCTAAAAATGCTTCCTTCAGCATGAAAGATTTACCCTTTAATTCAATTTATAAAATGGCTAATTCCCCACATAACCTCTATCAGCTTATTTTTAAATATCTCTACAGCTGACATACAGAGTCACCTGATTAGGAAAATACACGTTCATTCCTACTCACCACAAACCTCAACATCACCTGTCTTACCTCTCCTCCTCCTACCTTCATTCAAAAGGTCAAAGGGCTCAGCTGGAAGGGGAACTATATCTTTGAGGCATTAATGTTTTGCAACTCTCTTCTACCCTTACAGAATTTGTGTTCTGTCCTGCTGTAGCTGGTTGTAACTACATAGCCCTGAAATGCCATGCATTGTCTGACTCAAAGTCTCAAGCCTAAGTAAAACAAAAAGCTAGACAGCTTGTTTTCTGTAATGGCATGAAAGGATGATAAGACAGTGTTATATACCATTCAATACACATATAGCCTTTTTCTTTAACTTGTCCCAGGCCAGACTTCTGTTTTTTTCAGAAAGACACGTGCAGAGATAAACCTCAGGTCTGGGAAGACTTTGTACGAACTAGCTAACCGTTCATAGTCTGTTTAAATAGTTTGGATTAGCTTTTTGGTAAACAAGCTTTAAATGCATAGAAATAATATTATAAGGGATATCAGGAATCCTATTAATAACTTACGCAAAAGCTATTAACTCCTCTATTCCTGTACTTCATAAGTTGTTACATATATTTAAATGCTAACATCACATTTGTACCTCTATGTTTTGCTTCTATGGCAGCACATTCCTCTCTATTCCCCTTTCAGAAGCTATATCTGAACCTCAAATTGTGACAATAATAATATACAGAAAGGATCACTTAGCTTAAGCAGAATCAGAAAATTTGATGCCATCTATGAAGACAGTATTACCCTTTTCCTGTAAGTCCATTGAAGTCAGGTTATGACGAACAAGATAAAAAATAATGGGGAAGACAGTTATGACCCTCTGAAGGAGGACAGAATCCCAGCACTAAAACAAATGCTGTTCAGGTAGGTAGCTGCTGTACTAAGGAAAACCAGAGTAGCACTTTTATCCAAGTAATACAGATACCAAAACATAATGCCAGACTCAGAGAGCTAAAAAGGTAAAAGAGAAGACCACCAGTATTTATAATGTTCTCTCAGCCATCCGCATTTTATTAAATCTCAGAGGGTGGTCAGGTGTGATCTATCTAGTAGGCTGTCCCTAGTTAAAGCCTATGAAACCAACTTCAGGAATTGCTATTGGGCATGTCTATCAACTGCCGAGTGTTCTTTTTGAGCGTTTATGGAATTTCCTATTTATCTGAATTTCACTGGTACCAGCATACCCAGAGAGAGAATATTCTAATTTCTTTAAGCCTCATAAATCCCAACACTTAATCCTATGCTAAACAGAGCTTGTGGTTTATATTAAGACAAAAACTCAAGACAGGTTACCTGTGAGGATTATTGATGAAAACCTTTTGGAAGAAGGTTAGGGTTTGAGTCATCCTCTTAAAGGGCAGGTATGATTTCGTTCTCCTTAATTGACATTAAATAGATGAGGGTCTCTCATCTGACCTTGAGCTTCTGCAATGATAGCAATTATGCAGTCTTTCCTGATGGTTTGATTTTTGTCAATTTTTCTTTGTACTGGAAAGTTTTCCCTAATATCAAAGTTACATTTTCCCTCTCTGCTTGAAGTCTTTGACTGCTTATCTTCCTTTGTAGATTAATCATCCATGACTGTAACATGCTTGATATAGAAATTATATCTCTCTTGATCATTTTATTTCTTGACTGGACATGCCCAACACTCATTTTTTTCCCTGTACATTATTATTTTTCAGACCATTTACTAATTATTTGCTATCTTTACATTTTCTTCAATTTGTCTGTCTTTCAAAAAAAATGTGGCACCCACAATCAAGAGAGGAACTCTGTGAGAGCAATGAGTTCTTACTTGCAAAAGTGACAGTGTGACATAATATCATTCTTGCTTTTCATGTTATGCTGACACAGTATTCGTGTGTTGTTTTGATCCATTGTCATCCTCACTGCTCAAACATCTTTTCACTGTACATCTTATGGCTGATTGAAACTCAAAAGGTATCTAATGTGAACTGTAGGTAGAGCTGTCAGAGCAACTGGTTGTCAGGATTTGATTCTAGAGAGAGCACACTGTCTCTGCCTTACAAATGAACTGAAAGGGTGATGGAAAAAATAAGGTAGTTTATCAAGAACCATGAAGGTGTGGGATACCTGCTAGCTGTGAGATTGTCTATGAAGGAAGTAGGAAACTGAAGAAGAAAAGGAAAAAAACAAATTGAAAGGGCAAAGTCGGAATAAATATAAACCAGGTAAAAATTCAAATTTAATTTGGAAGATAAGGTACAAATTGTATGGGCTTATTAGGTTGATTTATTACCTCTTCTCTAGAACTTCCATCCAAATATGACCACATCCCTGTTCACTTGTGTTGTACTTGCATATGTAAGTATGTATGATTGTTTTTCTGGGGTTCAGAGTACAGGTGCTTGTAAAATAAACCTCAAACATAGCATGGGAGACATTCATGTTTATTTTCTCTATATTTAAGGTTCTCATTGTTATTAAATCCCAGTCTTGTAAACTCAACTAGCTTCTGAGGGTTCAAACCAAGGAAGTTAAGGTTGTGTGGAATAACTTGAGATGTCTGTTATATCCACAGAGCCTCCATTGTCTTTGAGTTATGTTCAGTGACACTGAGCAAAATTTACAGCTGCTACTAAGTTAATAAGTCTTACTGATGTGCAACGGAGCCCAGCCCTACCAGAATATTATGAGAATAAAGCAATATTTTCGGTTGGTATAGTTAGCAGATAGAGACTTCAATGAAAAGATCTGTACCTGGATCAAGAGAAGAAGAGGGAGCATTTAATCGCCCATTGAAAAAAAAAAAAGTACTTGAAGCTTTCATTTTATTTAATCTTACAATTTTTGTTTGAGTCATCCTCCCAAAGCATGTTAAACTGCACCTTGATTTGCATCCTTTCTGAATTCAGTCCTTGCTCTCTTTTCCAGCTTTGTATTTCAGCAAGATACTGCTGAAATTCAGACACCGTGGGTTTTTCTCTAAATATTTTCTCTTCCACTTCAGTACTCTTTAAACAGACAGGTATGCATGTCTACTGCTGTTTCAAGACATTCAGTATCTTATTTCTGATCAGGTCAAGATCACATGCACAAATCTTTAATGTTCTAATAATTCATTGCAGAAAATTCTTGCATCTTCTCTCAAAAGTTACATTGGCACACTTAAGTGACCACAGTCATGTTCTGCTCTAATGCAGGATCTGGCGTGACGGGTTTGCAGTCTGAGTATACTGCTTTTCTTCTGCCAAAGCCCTCTATACAGCACTCCTGGAGGCAAGGTCTTTTCTCTGATGAGCAACAGAAGCTTTAAGCTCCTAGGTGGCCCATGTGTGCCCCACATGTAATTTCTTTCCTCAGAGGCAAACCACCACTGATCTGGGACTGCTGATAGCTGATTTCCATAAGACACAGTCTTGGTTAGGGTCAGTTAACATTCACTATTAATTTTTGTAGAGTAAATTGTTATTCCTCAGTGATGCTAAACAAAAAGAGAAGAGAGCTCATTTTCTGTTGTCTTTGCCTTCTGTAGGCTGCACAGTGGATGTGAGAGCATCTGGGCACTCTCCTTGCTGCTCAGGTGTGCTGATGTGAAGAATCACACCTCAGATCTTTTGGCCATCCATGGCATACATTTAGATAATAGTATTTCCTGCAAGTGAAGTCACAGGAACAGACTGTCGGCACATGAAGATCCACCACCTCATAGAGTGGAGTTATCTGGGTCAGCAAGAAGAGAATTAGGAGAAGCAGCTCTTTTTTTGAATTAAAGTTTATTGGAAATATTCTCTCCATAAAATTGATGACAGCCCCAATGCACAAGAGAGAGATTTAGACCTATGTTTTTATTTCAGTTCCTTGTTATGAATCATTTGTCATGACCAGCTAGTGCACTAAAGGGAACTGTTGTCTCATATAGTGCTTTACTGTGGCTACCAGCTTCACTTCAGCTGTCTGACATATCCCTGCTGAGCTGCTTTGCAAGCTTTTGGACATAATGTCAATGTTTTTTGCTAGACTTGCTCAGAGAAGAGACAGATTTGAAGGGACCACACTCAGCATCCTATTTCACCTTATCAGTAATCATTCAAACATCACAGCTTGTGCCGTTATAATTGGGACAACTGTTTTTGTTTGCTTTCATTTTGTTTCAAGGACTACCTTTCCCCAGGTACCTCTGTCTGGGCAGTACATCGCTAGGGCATTAATGCCCAGGTTGGGCTGCACTATCCTCTGTGGGCAGCACAATGGAGAGGCCCTGAAGGCAGTTCTCAGAAATTATGGAGACAATGCAACAGCTGAAAGTCACAGGTTTTGTAAGAAAGTTTCCATCCCAACCCTGAGCAGATTCAGGCCTGTAATTGCTACCCATGCAGGCTGGATCAGTTCAAAAACTGTCAGTGGCTTTTTGGAGGAGGCATGGATTTCTGTGACTTTTTTAAAAGTCTTGGAAACAGGCTCATGACGTGTTATTGCATGTACCTATCTGTACTTATTTTGTATAATTTCATGGTCTTGAGAGGAGAATTTGGGAGTTATAAACCAGGAAAGTTATTTTTGCCCACCCCCCCCCAACCCATTGGAAATTTTTTGGGGAAACAACTCAGGTTCTGATTTGGAAGGCTAGGAGCTTATTGCACTTATGCTGTCTCAGTGAAGATCTTTTCACTGCCTCCAGTGGGCTAAAGATTGGGCCATAAATAAAAAAATAGTGTTGAAACATGGGTAACTGTTGTGGATGCTGTTGATAAACTGGTCGTTGGTGCTTTGATGAAAACTTACTACAAATCTTTAACTCTATAACTATCCTTTGAATGTTCCTGTTTTAGTAGTATCATCCCGCCCAAAGGACATATTCTTTATAGACTGTTGGAACGATCATAGTAATTTAGATGAAAATATATGGTGTGAGGTCTGTAAGCAGTTGTTAGTAAGGGTGAGTCATTTACTACACATTCCCCTCCCCACACGGATATAAAAATAAATGTTCTGCATTGGAGTACTTGGCATGTACAATTATGCTGTTTACTCAAGTCTGCTGTGTCTTGCAGTTGCAACTGTTAGTCATTGTTCTCTTGATGGTTCCTTCAGTACATTTGTCTTTCTCTAAAAGCTGTTTGTTTTCAGGATTGCAGTTGTGGACACTCTTTTCCTCCTTCAAATATTCTGGTCAGGATTTTTAAGATATTTTAGGGATCAGGCCCCCAATACGAGAAATGAGGAGAACTGCATACCTCACTTTCTTAAGCACCCTTGAAAATCTCACTTTTCACTCATGCAAAGTCAGGGCTAAAAGATATACTTTATACTATAAGATATACAATAGATATACTTTCAGGCCATAATCTTGCAAGTATTTATGTACACAAGTTGAATTAGGCATGTGCAGAAGCATTTGCAGTATGTGGATTACAATGGAGGTTTGATTAGAAAAGGACCTTTATATATGGAAGGAAATGCCATTTTGAAGGAACATTTTAATACACGAGTGTGTCTGGGTTTCCTAGATATTTAGCAATGGAAAAAGCCAAACTTTTTGGCTCTGGTATAGCTTTGGATTAGCAAGCAGATCCTGTACACACATTGTATTTTATATACCGTGAACGGTTTCCTCATTATTAATCCAGCATGCAAGGCTTTCATTTTTTTACTGAAAAATCTTTTTATTTTTTGCAGATTTTAAAATCTGTTGTGTTGGCACTTTACTTCTTGGAGACCACTGGTGTCATTTTCTCCAAATTGTTAGCGTAAACAGTCTGTAACTTGAGTAAGCCAAATGTGGGTGGATTAATCTTCCTAGTGCCAGCTAAGCAAGCCTGGCAAGGTGCAGTTTAATTCTGCTATCAGAAAAGGAGTAAATAATAATGTTTTTTTTCACCCTTTTTAGTGCTGAAATACCTGGATCCTTGTAAGTATATTTGGTTCTTGTAAGTTAAAAGATTAATAGAAGATGAAGGAAATTATTTTTATAATCATGTACAGGAGCAAGGATGAGCAAGTTAGAAGAGGAAAAGAACAGCATGGAATGTTTTTAATGGTGGTCAAAAAGGAGACTGGCATATCCAGACAGCTGGCGTCATCAATGTGAGTTAAAGGCTGGCTCCATTACATCAAATAAAGTAGCACATGACTTATTGAGTATTGTGCAAGATTAATAAGCTAAAAACTGACTACTGTTAGACACTATTCATCTGCCACTCTCCTTAGGGAGAAGCCTGCCTCACAAGCCACTGTGTCAACTTGAGCATATGGTTGTGTCCCAAGATATCTTCCCATACTGTGACCATGGGGTAGTCCAGGTCATCTTGCTGTGGGATGCTCAAGCCTGACTTTCAGGACTGAGGGTGTAATTGAAGTCTCAAAGCTTGCTCTATATTAGCAGAAGGTGTGATGGCAGATTTCCCACTCCTTGAGTTGAATGTCAGGAGCTGTTACTTCCACAGCAATGTTCCCCCTTCCTCTGCAGCCCACAGATAGAGCTCACTGGGTTTCTGGCTCAGGATCGGTGGCACAGAGATGCAGGAGAGCAGGAGGCAGGGTGATTCCAAGGGAAGGATCCAAACTGTCCTGGCAGCAGTGTGCTTCAAACAAGAAAATATGGAGAGCCTCAGACAGTCAGTAATGCCGTACTTGCAAGGACATTGCTGGGGCTTCAGGGACGTACATGGACAGCTCGCTACCCCCAAAACATTTGAAATATCCAGGGAGATTATCAGCACTCTGGAGCCGATTTCATGCTTTCTTCTAGGAGGGTAAACTTCTCTCCTTGCATTCATACCCGGGGAGCAGAGAGAAGATCCCATCACATGCCCATTCCAGCAAAGCTCACATGTAATCTGAATCCCTGTGGAATTATTAAGGCAAGCCTTGCATTTATGGGCTTTATGTTCATGCTCCATGCTGTGGTTAAATACTTTGCTGGGAGGCGGCTGGAGGTCCCTGTCATCTGAGCATGAGTTACCAGGGAAAGGACAGCCTAACATGACACCAGCTTTAGCCTCATAAAACGTCATGGATCACTTACAGGCTTCAGTATGACCTCAAATAAATCACTTGGACCCCAAGCTTTTGAGATTCAAGCACTCTTAATTACTCTTGATGTGAACAGGGTGAAATGGGTTGCCCAGTACCCTACCATCCCCAAAGTTTCAGTATTTACACCTCTGTTGAAGGGGTTTGCAGACACAGAGCCCTGGATTTCTGTAATATGTTCTTCTTGACAGGAGATCATAAAATTCCTTGGGAAAATAGAGTTAAATAATCTCTCCCAGAAGCTTTACGCATAATAATAGTTTACTATTGTGCTTTCAGGCTTCTCAGACAGTCTTCCACCCCACGGAAGAGTGCTGATGAACTCTGTGAGAGCTCTGGTGTTGCCATATAAAGTCAACAGCACATTTCAGAAGGGCTCTGGAATCTTTGCTCTCCTCTGTTTTTTGTTTTGTGGTGGGTTTTTTTTTTTGTTTGGTTTGGTTTGTTTTCTGGGTTGGTTTATTTGTTGGTTTTTTATTTCGTGTTTTGTTTTGTTTTGTTTTTTTGTTTGGGTGGGGTTTTTTTTGGTTGGTTTGGTTTTTTTTGTTTTGTTTTGTTTTGTTTTGTTTTGTTTTTTTTGGTGAGAGGGAGGATCCTCCCTGATCTTCAGCAGCTGTTCTCTTCATAGCAGAATAAAATCCATCTCCTTACTTCCAGACCTAGACAGCTAGTTCAAACCTACCGGTCTCTGCTCTGCACTAAAAGCAGAGAATGCCATAGCTGCTGCTTTTCTCTGGGCAACAGAACAGCAGAGAGAAGAGTGGGAGGGATGCTGCTGAAATCTAGCAAAAGCGTTTCTGGCTTTGTGCAGATAGGCAAACACATGCTTTCAAATTTTTAAAGTAAAATTTACTGTAGCTGCAAAGATATTTGCTGTTAAAAGAAAGCATTGCCTTCTCCTGCTTGAAATCAATTATTAACATTGTATTTTCTCTGACATTCCTGAAATTAACACAAATAATCATATATACACCAACAACAATGATCTTTTAATCACAGCCCATCACTACCTGCTCTATAAGTGGACAAGGACAAAATATGTGGCAAAAGCCAGTAAGAAAATAATACTGCAGGAAGTTTTAATGCTTACTGTAACCACAGCCTGAAGCATCAGCCTTTCAGATATCAATAATTTATGGGAATAGATAATTACAATAGCTTGTTTCAACTTCTCATATGCCCCACAGGAAATAAATTGACTCAGGTAATTGGAGTTAAACTGCAGTGAGTTCTGAAATACCAAATTCTGTACATTTGGGTCTAGTACTGTTTCTGATGTTGCTAGAAGATGTGAGGGTTGGGCTCTAATTTGTTAATGTAAGGGACAGTCTTGCCATATATTTCAAGAAGCTTTTCACTGAGGCCCTTCATGGCACTTCTCGAGAGGCTTAAAGTACTAAATCAAATCATCAACTTAGTTGTTGAAGAGAAAATGCTTCACTTTGCCAATTTGCAAAAATTTAGATGCCTCTGGGATGTCAGGCAGCAAACATTAAACACAGGTGAGACATTTTTGTCCTACTGAAATAAATGGGCATTTCGTTATTGGTTTTGACACTAAAATCCTATGGTGGCAACATAAAAACACAGAAGCAGAAGGAGGAGTATGCACAGGTGATTTAAGGAAAGTCTATACTCACTTTTCTTAAGTGAAAAGTAAAACGTACTTTAAAACCGAGAATTTTTAACATTGAGACAGAAGTACAGCAGCATAAAGCTAATGTAATTGCCTTTTTCTGCAATGGCAATGTATTTTTAAATATCTTCAATTCTTTTTCTTTTAAATAAAATACGGTGAAATAATAGAACAAGAACAAAATGCTATCAAATTATAACGAAACTAGCTACTTTAATCCACAGGTGACAGAACCAATACCACCTTCATGCTTTATTGAAATGTGTTATAGATGGGCTCAATTTCCTTATTCCCCCTACTTCAGGACAGTTCACTATTTCAAACTGAGAAGCAACAGCATAGTACAGGTTGGATTGGTACTGGGCAAAGGAAAGGCATTAAAAGAAGGAAGAAGTTGAATGATAAAGAATCTATACAGTGTCTTTGTTTTCTATGCCTGACATACTCAGCACTTTTTACTACTCTGTTAATATCTATGTTCTTATCACTTTGAACCAAACTTAGTTCTAACTCCCAGGTCTCTTTTCTATTGATTTGTGTGGCACCTTGTTCAGGCTCCAAGTAAGTGCCAACCCTGTACATCCAAATGCCAAGAGATTCAAATCAGTCATTAGATTTTTTTTTTTTTAAATCATCAGTCAAATCAGAGACTTTAAAAATGTATTTATCTTTGGTTTTCGTGACTTCTGAATGTTAGTTTGCAGAATCTTTCTGCAGCCGTGACACCTGGACAGTCTTTTGGAGCTGAAGTGGACATTTGCATGCACTTGTGTGACTATTGATGCTTTATGGAACACAAGCAACACTGTGAACACGTAACACAAGTTAATAATGCAAGGTCTGTTGTGAGAGAAATCGTATCTAAACAAAACCACTCTGCCTGTTTGGGGGTTTTGAGCTAGGTCTTTATATTTTTCTGTCCAAAACTAATATCTTTTCTGGTACATATGTAAGAGTATTTATCAGCAAAACATCAGAAAAAAACTTTAAGAAGAAGGATAAACCTTTTGACATTTCAAAATTTCTCTATTTTTTATTTCTGGACTGAAACCATTGCCACTGTGGCACTGCTGCAAGTGCATAGCTGATGGAACTGGAGGAGGGGACAAGCCTGCCCTGAAAAGCCTGAGTAAAGCCTTTCCCAACCACAGCCCCTGTGGTATGAAGGGGGCCGATCTCTTCATGTGTCCATGAGATGTTGTGGACCTAAGCTGGGGTGAATGAGGAAACAGAAATGGTGGGCCCATCCCCACACGCTTCTTTGGAGCGGACTACCTATATACTCCAGCATTCCAGAAGGTGCCTGTTATCCCACCAGGTTCCTGGCACACAAAGGTCGTACCAGGAGGGAATGTGTTTCCCAGACCCTTTTAAGGTTTTTTGCTTCCTGCTTCTGTGCCCCGTGGCTAAAGTGCTAATGCTCAAAGGGGCCTGGGTGCCCTTCTTCCACTAATTTGACTGTCCGTCAGGTTGAAAGTAGCTCAAGAATGGCCTCAAGCAACACACCCAACCCATTGGTCTGACTTGAATCGCACAGGGGACACATACCCCACAGGTAATGCCATTTGGATGGGCAGCCTGAAATGGAGATGGCTGTGCTCCTGACCACATTAGAAACCACTGCGTTTGAGTGCTGTAGATGTAGTCACCAGTTGGTTTGTCTCCAGGAGGGATGTAGGCTAAATTACTACGATCAACCATTTCAGATTGATTTTTTTTTTTACATGCTCAGGGGCTGCAGTTGGGTTGGGTATGTAAAAGAAACCATCTGCAAATTAACCACTGAAGTGTTTCCTATAAGCAGCTATGTTACTGGGTGCCAAGGGCATTTATTTGAAAATGCAGGAAAAAGAGACAGGCTACAGAGCTTGACAGAGCCAAAGTGTGCATCCTCACGGCTGATCCTAACTTCATGCTTGTTCCCATCTCCATTTCTTGTCTGCCACCACAGCTGAAAGCAATGGGATCTAAGCACCTGTGAAGGAGCAACTCTCTTTTAGGCGTTGTCCTGGGTTAAACTGAGGCAGAGTTAACTTTCTTCATAATAGCTAGCAAGAGCCTGTGTTTTGGATTTGTGCTCAGAAGAAAGCTGTTTTAACTCAACAGGGATGTTGTCCAGGTAGTATATTATAATGCATGACGTTAAAAAAGCCATGTTGTCAAATTTACATTATGATATAATTTAGTTCCCAGTGCCAAATCTCAGGTAGCAAGTTTAACATTTTGAGCAATTCATCTGGAAAAGTGACAGTATATTTACTTCTCCTCTGAGTTCACATAATAGAAGTAACTAGAAAGCTATAGCAGAACTGTAATGTAATAAATACGGCACTGCATGAGATATTTGGAAGCCTGTGACAAGGCAAATACAGAAATGCAGTCCACAATAAATCTCAAGTTTTGTATAGTACCTGTTGACCAATGCCATTTCCTCTGCTTAAATATTGTGTAAATGAGTTCTGGGGCAGATTTACTGGGGAAGGGAGAGAAGTGAGAGAGGGTTTTTAGTCCCAACCATTAATCTTAGTGGTGCCATGCCCTCTCGCTTTTTCAGATGACTTGGGGTAAATCCAAAGCTACTTTACCAGTTACATTGGGGCCCTATCTGCCCCTAGCATGTGATGTGCATCGTAGATGTACATGTCATAGGCACATTATTCAGTGGCAGCTCTTGTTGGTGATAAATGCAGGTGCTATGTATATGTATTTTTTCAGTGCTTTTTGCTGATTGATACAAACTGACCGTCAATAATTTGTTATTAGGAAGCTCCAGCTTCACAGAATTGACATTACGACACCCAGAATATTTTCATAATCTGTGAAGGCTAATAAGTGTTACTATGGACTGAGCACCCCTGTCTTTTGATGAAGTGCTTGATAGAATTGGACCTTCTCTAGAGGTAGGACATGATTAATATAACCTCACCCCCAGATCTAAGAGTACTTTGATTATTTGCTTAGATAATTAAAGCCGTTTATTTGTGCCATGAAAGGCCAATTTAAACAGCTTGTGAACCTTAGCCTAGGGAGCATTCCAGATTTCTGCAGCTTGTTACTGGCAAAGGATGAATTTTAATACTAATGTAATTATTTCATCATTATGAACACACTGAGGTTGGTAGAGATGCCTCCTAAAAATGGGATTATGATCTAAGTGTGCTGCAGATATACAGAAAGCTGTCAGGTATTTCATGAGCTTGCCTCAAGGCTACAAATAAATTATTCTTTATGGAAATGTGGAACACTAACTATAACCTTTAAAGAGCTAAGGGAATTATGTTAAGAAAAATAAGCATGCACACATATACAGCTTAGCAGAATGACCAAATTACTGTCAGTTGGGGCATCCAAACACACATTAAGCTATATGATTTCTTTCCCTGCGGGTTCTGATGTCACAGTTTTTTTTCTTAATACTAGGTTCATCTGTGTTCTCTCAGGCTTCATGGAAGAATGAATTATTAGAGGCAGGGATGATAACCAAAAGGCACGGGGTGTAAAATATTTGCACAGAGTTGGCAGGAAAAGAAGATGATGAGTTATAGGGACATGTCTATGTTGGGATGTTACGCCTTTATCAAGTACGATGGAATTTTAGCTTGCATTATTTCTGTTCCTTTATCTCTCTGTGAGCATTCATATTCAGAAGGTAAAAAGAATTTTTTTGGTTCCAGGATTAACCAGAAGAGCTGTTGGGGACTGAAGAGGAGTGATATCGGCAGCCACTGCTTCTGAGAAGGATGCTATGAGTTGCACAGATGACCTGCATTAACAGACTGAGTGGGTGTTCTTGCCTCTTCAGTGCAATTGCCAAGGTTAGACAAAGTGACTGGTAAGCAACCTCTCCTCTCTTCACTTGGGCCACAAATTCAATATTTTCTGCATGTGGGCAGAACTAGTGATTGCCTTAAAATAAATATTGATGCAGGACAGTGGAGAGGTCTAAAATGTTCATCTGCACACTCAAACCTCTACATACTTCTCATGCCCTTTCAGGAATCTTGGTTTTCGCTGGTAGTGAAGGTCAACAGATTTTATATTGACCTTTTAGAAGCACAGGAGCAGGCAATTCCACTGTGTTGTAAATCAAGCAAGCAGGGCAGAAGACCACCTTGACTGAATGGGGAACTCCTCATGGAGCTCGAGAGGAAGAGATTGTATGATCTCTGTAAGTGAGGTCCGGCTTTGCAGGAGGAGTACAGAGCTCTTGTTCATTTATGCAGGGAGAAGACATGAAAGGCCAAAGCTCAGTTAGCGTTGAAACTGGCCAGCGTTGTTTCAGAGAACAAGAAGTTTTTAAGTACATTAATAGCAAGAGGATGTGTAAAGAAAAAATTGGACAGATACTTGTTGAAGATGATCATGTAACTAATAGGAATGAAGAAAAAGCAGAGGCATTCAATACATTTTTTGCCTCAGTCTTTAATAATACTTAGAGACCTTGGGCTGTCTGGTCCCCTGAGTCAGAGGGCCATGGGTGTGGGAACAGTGACTCCATTTGTGGACACTGAAATCATAAGGGACCAGCTGTATCAGCCAAATGTTCATGGGGCCTGATGGGATTCATCCTAGAGTACTGAAGGAGCTAGCAGATGTTATTTATGGCAGGACCCACCTCGATAATCTACCAAAGGTCTTGGGAGTCTGGGTCTGGGGAGGTCCCTACTGTCTGGAAGCTAGCCAACATTATTCCAATATACAAAAAGGGTATGAGGGAAGAGTCAGGGAAGTAAAGACCTGTTAGTCTAACCTCAGTTCTTGGAAAAATTTTGGAGAAGGTTATACTGGGTACTGTTGAAAGGCATTTAAAGAATACTACAATCATCAGGCACAGTCAATATGGGTTCACAAAAAGAAAGTCCTGTTTAACTGATTTAATATCTTTCTATGATAAGGTCATCTGCCTAGTGGATGAAGGGAAGGTGGTGGCTGTAGGTTTTCTGGATTTTAGTAAGGCTTTTGATTCTGTCCTCACAGCATCCTTCTGGGCAAGTTGTCCACCTGTGGGATAAGCAGGTTCACGGTGCACTGGCTGAAGGGCAGGGCTCGAAGGGCAGGGCTCAAAGAGCTGTGAATGGGGCTACATCTGGCTGGCAGCCAGTCACCAGAGGTATTCCTCAGGGCTCAATTCTAGGGCCAGTTCTGTTTAATGTATTTCTCAATGATCTGGATGCAGGAGTTGAATGCACCATTAGCAAGTTTGCTGATGATACCAAACTGGGAGGTGCTGTTGACTCTCTTGAGGGACAAGATGCCTTACAGAGAGATCTAGATAGATTGGAGCATTGGGCTATGACTAATGGGATGAAATTTAATGATTCAAAATGCCAGATTCTGCACCTAGGATGGAATAGTGCCAGGACAAGTATAAATTGGGAGAGAAGTGGCTGGAGCAGCCCTGCAGAAAGGATCTGGGCGTGCTGGTAAGCAGGCTCAATAGGAGTCAGCAGCGTGCCTTGGCAGTTGAGAGGGCAAACTGTGTCCTGGGGTGCATCAAACACAGCATAACCAGCTGGCCAAAAGAGATTATCCTGCTGTATTCAATGCTGGTGCAGCCTCATCTTGAGTACTGTGTGCAGTTCTGGGCCCCACAATTTCAGAAGGATGTGCAGGTCCTTGAATGTATCCAGAGGAGAACAACAGCTGGTGAAAGAAGTGGAAGAAATGTCTTATGAGGACTGACTAAGGAATTTGGGTTTGTCTAGTTTGGAGAAAAGGAAGCTGAGGGGTGACCTCATTGCTCTCTACAGCTTCCTGAGGAGGGGATGTGGAGAGGGAGGTGCTGAGCTCTTCTCCCTGGGATCCAGTGACAGGACCCATGCGAATGGTTCAAAGCTGTGCCAGGGGAGGTTTAGACAAGACATTAGGAAGCATTTCTTTATTGAGAGGGTGGTCAAACACTGGAACAGGCTTGCTAGAGAGGTGGTTGATGCCCCAAGCCTGTCAGTGTTTGGGAGGCATTTGGACAATGCCCTTAATAACATGCTTTATTCAACTTTTGTTCAGCCCTGAGCTGGTCAGGCAGTTGGACTAGATGATTATTCTATATTCTATTCTATTCTACACTGTTCCTCTCCTCTCCTCTCCTCCTTCTTCTCTCTATAGTCTGTTCTATTTTATATAGAAAGGTTTTTCCTTCCAGTTTACATTTTGTGATAGAAATAGCTAATACAGACAAACATCAAAACAATTTTGTTTTAAAGGCAAGAAGAGGGGTGGAGGGAATCCAGACTAGAAGTCCGTTTGCAGTTCGAATAGGACCTCTCATTTTCCCCTTCTAGTTGTTGGCATGACCTTCAAAATGGGCTGTCACTACTGCCCAGTTGCAGGGAAAGGTCTTCTGTGAAATAATATACTCCCATAGAGGGCAATTACATAGATAAAGAAAAAGTAAGATGGAAACAGTACTTGATTAAGGAGATATAAAATAGTGAAAAGGTGGCAAAAATACATTTGAAGGGGAATGTGTGAATTCATATGGGGCCTATTTGATCTGGTTTACACATCCACTGATATTTTAACAGGATGTTCTGCTGGTCCATTATTATAATACCAAATTCCACTCAAGTGTCACATAGATGTATTATATTTCACATTAAAAAAAAAACTTTGCAGGAAATAATTTTAAAATGTTTCTCAACTCAGGGCACTGGATTTGGTCTTTGAAAATGCTGTGAATGAACTTGGTAAGGTAATATTTTGCACCTCTTATTATGCCTGCCTCTGTTTTGTTCAGCTGGGTATAGGTTAGATGAAGCATAATGGGCTACATGTTCTGTAGTCTTGACAGCAGGAAACAAAACAGCAAGGAAAGAAACAAAACAAAACCATGAGCTGTTAAGAAAATCCAGGAATCTCTGCTAAATGAGCCAACAAGGTCTAGGTCCTTGCTCTTCACACAGCATGTGCAGAAGTGACTCTGTCACAAGAAATCCTTTTAAGGAATTACATTTTCAGGTAGACCATGAAAATCAAAAATAGGGTTTTCACACTATTTGATCTCTTCTCTAACATACTCTAATGCCTTGCTAGGAAGTACTGACATGCCAGGATGCAAGCCCCTTTGATTTTAAATTAAATAGGAAATGAGTAAAACAAGAAAAAAAAGCATCCCTAACCTCTAATTGCAAAATCAACTTTTCCTTTTGTTCAGTTTAGTTAACACAAAATTAAAAATCAGAGTGAGCTTCTGATATTTGAATTGTATTAATTAGGGTAAGCTAAGGAGGTGTCAGTCCTCAGAAGACCATATGGCTTAGAAGTAAGTAATTCCACATCACTGGTTTGCTGGCAATAATGGAGTGAGGCGGAAGAATGAATTAATTTTAAATCACATCCATAAGGGAATGGATTGTTCTGAATGTTCTTTGTACCACACAATGACTGTAATTTTAAACTGTTAATACCTTACAATGAGACCCATAAATGGGTTATTTCTTGCCTTTCATGGGGCCAAATTCTGCTCTTTTGATGTTCTCATGTAGCTGTTATTAAGATCAGTGGAAGTCGAGCCAACTTTTACAAGTGTGGGATTTGTTTGACGTGTATTTGGAGATAGTCAGATAAACCTGGGCTGCCCAGCTCAGCTGTTCCTCCCCACATGCCACAAAGTGCATGCAGCATTGGGCAGTGTAAGTAGGGAGCTCTAGCCTAACTACTCCCTCTTCCCACCCATAAGCACTCTTTTGGGTCAGGTCTTTCTTTTCTGCAATCCTGCTTAGCTTGGTGAATTGCTCTTTATCTGTCACAGATTGCCTGTGATGGGGCCAACATGCCTGATGAGGCAGGTTTTCCCCTGAAAACTGCAAGATGTGAGGATGTGTCCTTGATGCATAGGATACATCTGACAAAGCTGAAAATAAAGTATTGCACATCATTATTGGGAGAATAAAGCTGTTGTTGTTGTATATTATGCATTCTACAGCCAAGCTGGAGGCCGTGATCTGTGGGATCAATAGATTAAAATCCCCACTGTGTCGGGAGTTATTCACTGGCAGCATCTACCATGTTGGATGATACCGGTGGATTTATATATAGGAGCATGGGTACATACACTTAATTAAATAGAAATGAATTATAATCAGTGTAACTTTGAAAGGCTGAAACTTAAGTGATAGAGCTGCACGATTTCGCTATTTGCATCCTAGTTTGAAGTCTCTCTAAGCAGAGAGGCACCACATCACAGTCCCAAGAGCAGCTGGGCAGAGGGTGTAAGCTGTGACACACACAGGGTCAGCCTGCCCTGATGTGATGACTGCCCACAACCATGTCCCTTGGCATGGCACAGTCCACCCTTGGGGTTACGACCCAAATGTGCAATGGTAATTACATGTCCTAAGCCCCACTGGTGTCACCAATGGGCAAGCCTCTCAAGACCTAGATCTACAAAAGGGTCTGCCAAACTACTTAAAGAGCACCTACAGTTGTAACTGAAGCTCCATCCTGCTTAAGTTGCCAACTCTGAAGACACCTGAAGCCCAGAGGTGCTCAACTTCTCATTGGCAAAGGTCCCACAAATCCACTGCTAATGCCCTGAGCAGCTGTAGTCTGCAAACCAGGTACTGCCTTGCTGATCCCACCGGACTGTCTGGGCTCCATGCAAAATGAGAGGGGATGTGAGGCAGCCCTCTGCTTGCAGAAAACAGCGCTACAGCTAGAAAAATTGGATGTAGGAGACCTGGGTTAAATTCAGTCCTCTTTCTAAAGGGATCTGCATCCACCTCTAGGCCGCTGCTGGCCATTGTTCCGTATGGTAGCCAACCACAGAGCGTTAGTCGTCTTCCCTGGCAGGACTGCTCCCTTTGGTGTGACATATCTAAAATATCTTGACCACAAAAAATGCTGTTTTAACTCTGAGAGCTACACAGTTTCACTCATTACTGAACTAAATAAAGCATTTATTGGTGTGGGTGATGGCACTCAGGTTTTCCTGACCCACATTACTAAACAACAGAGTCAGGACCAAGCCCCTTTGTGAGGTGAATATTTAATTTTTCCATGCCAGGCACAGGAGCTCCAATGAGAAGAGCTCAGAGGAAATAACCTACTGTCAGAGGACAGAGTAGTTCCTTTTGTATGACTGCAGGAAAAGCTTTCAGGGGAGGTATTCTGGCTAAACCCTGTTAATGAATCAGCTGCACCTCCATGCAAGTTTAGCCTTGAGATCTCTACTCTCTTCTATAAAAGATAAATGTGAGATCAGGATTATTAACTGTATTAATGTAGAGAAGCGGACAAGGAAAGATGGTATGATGTAGAGGGGGTCCATAGGAAACTGGAGGGAATTATACTGATGCTTTCCCACATCATTAATTTTCGTGTTCAGGTGTATTCACCTCTGAAGGCATTCATCAGCAATCATATACCATGCAAATGTGCTGCTTTTTTTCTCATGTGGAATCAGAACACATGCACCTGTGCATTTCTTTTTCCTGTATTGTTTTTCATGAAGTGCCTTTGTAAAAGAGTAAAATTGACTAGAAGAGCTCTTTCATGCTGTTAGTTCAGAGATAAGCATCCTACTCAATTCCTTTCTGTAGCTATCAATGTCAAAATGATGGAAAGAGGCAGAACATTGGCAGAAATAGAAATTTGATGGGGTAAAGGAAGAGAACAGAAAAACTGGAGAAGGCTAAAAAACCCTTCAGTGTTCTTTGCATATATATAGGCAGTTTAGAAAACATTGTCCTAGTTGGAATATATCCATTGAAGGCTAATCAGCCCCTGAAATTCTGCTAATAACAGCCCAGAACAACACCTAGGTCATGAGAAAGGAGATTCGCTGAAATTTTTGGGGTCCTCACTGAGCTTGAAACTTCAGCACATGTCACACGAGCAGCAGAACCTAAACTACGATGGGGGGCTGCTCAAAATCAAGCAATACTTGCCTGCTTGCAAGCAGTAAGCACCACCAAGCATTTTAAGCAAGCAGCTCTTCAGAAAAGGATCCTTGACACACCTACAGCATAGCCTGGTTGCAGAGGGAAAGGGTGCTGGGGGGATGAATGAGAGCCTGATGTGTTTGGAGTACGTCTCTGAGCCCAGGGCAAGCTCAGCACTTGCCTCCTGCTTAGGATCGACTCAATCCCACTGCTGTTGTGGGGTACCCTCCCTTCTCTGTTTTCTCCCATGTGAAGCCAGTGAAAGACAAAGGATTGAGGTCTGAAGTAGCTACTGTTTGTGTCAGTTGGTGTAAATTGCCAGAGGAGGAGGCAATTTATGGATCCTCTGTTTCTCACTCTCCCATCTCTGCTTCACTCACTTCTTAGTTTTCCTTATAAATGTAATAAAGATTCATCCTAGTGATCAGCTCCAGCCCAGTTCCATCAACATAAAACCCTTTCAGCTAGCAGTTGCCTTTTTAAAGAAATTACTTCAATCGTACCAAAATATGTGGGCAAAACAAGAATGACTTGGTCTTAACAAGCTCTCCTTGTTCACGGTGAGATGACTACAGAACCCTGTTTTCCTTACAGGGCCTCGCTGCTTTTTTTCCAGAATCATCGAGGCATGTGAAGGCTCTTCACAAAGAAGTGAGAGATGAAAAATGTGTCATGAAGGGACTGTCATGCACAGAGGTAATGGCCTTAATTTTCATTTGCCCTGAGGCTGCTTTATGTTCTGCTGCAGGTGTGAATGGACCTCAGAGTGTACTGAAAGAAAATAGATCTGTTCATACCTCCCTGGCACTGCCAGGATGCTGTCAGTGGGTCATAGCGTGAATTGAAATAGGCGGTCTGTCTTTTGGCTGGCACTTCCACTGTGTTTTGCTTTTGCCGGGTACAGGCAGTTTCCTGATGGAAGAAAATTTTAACAGGACTGCACTGAGCAGCTCATGGAGAAACACAGACCTCCCCTGGAAGTGGAACAAAGTGTCTCACGTCTGGCTCTCAGAGAACCACTCTAAATTCTCTGCCAGTGCTTACCAGAAAAACTGCCAACCATAGTGGTCAAATGTGCAGTACTTTGTCTTGCAGAATCTGTTGCCGCCACACTCTCCCCAGGCAGCAGTTGCAATAGGTATTGCATCAATGTAGCAGCCAGCCCTAACGAACTTCTTTTTGGTCCCAGTACACTTACTCAGATCTCTTTGTTTTGCTCCACATTAGTTTTATGTACAAAAGCACAGAGAAGTCCAAATCTTCCCAAAGTAGCCAGTAGTAGAATGGTGAGATAGTAAATAAAGGGACAGCTGTTGGACAACTTTGATTCTGGCCTAACCCCTGACTTGTTTCGGGACCGCACACAAGTCATCTAATCCCTCTGTGCATTTTCTGCCTGCACACTCTGCCTTTGCTTTGGATGCTGAGACTGTCCTTTTCAAAAATGAGTCTACATCTCCAGATTTTTGTTAAAACCACATGATAAATAAAAAAATGACAGTAATAAAAGGTGTTTCTTGAAAAGTGTCTTAGCAATACAGGAGCAGATCAGAGGAAACAAGGGCGCTCCTGTGCACTTTTACCAGGGGAGCAGGACGGACTAGCTAAGATGGATGTTGTCCTCCCATTCAGTGAATCAGGATGGTTGTATCACATGAGAATGGACTGGCAACCTGTGCAGCTCTCTGACTGTGCTGCAACACTAGACAGCCCTGGACATGATGGGGAGACTCTGTAATAGCCCTGTGCTTCCATACGCTGAGAGAGGTAAACACTTCTAAGGTAAAGTGCTGCTGCCACCTGGTCCCCTCCTAACTGATGAGAGTTGAAGAATGAGCCCTTATTGTTGCTCTAGGTAACAAGGCTGCTCCGAGTTATTACTAATCTTTACATGGTACCAGCAGTGTTGACACAAATCCAAAAGAAATTTTTAAAAGGCAGCCGCAACGATACAGCAGAAAAAAAAGATAAGGGCTGGGAGCTAAGTCAGAAGCAATCAAGCCTCCAGCTTCATTGCTTACTGTAGAAAATATGGACTGTAATTGTAAAAGATTTAAGCTGTATCTCACAGAAATTTGTGCAACTGAGAAGCCAGATAAACACAAATTAGCTTTTCTTCTTATGATTTCAGTTGTTATCGATAGTTGCAATGCATTGCACAGATAGAATAAGAAGAAAAATTATAGCAATGGCATTGGATATAATTTATATTTTTGTCAACTCACAGAAGCTTTTATTTGGAGGGAAATACAATATTGAAATGTTTTCTCACATTTCAGGTTTACATTTTCTCAGAGAGCTGATTTCCCATTGTTAGACATCTGAAAAGTTCCTCATTTCATATTTAAGTTAAATATTTTACTTGGAGAACTCCTGCAATTACATCTTATGCTTGTATGCACCTAATTGGAGAATAAAGGTCATAAATGTTATTAATTCATGGAGAATGATTGATTAACCATTATACAATAGATTCACATACATATTCTTAATATTCCTGTAGATGTATTGATTTTATGGTAAAGAAACAACTATATTGCATTACTTTTTTTTTTTTTTTAGCTAAATGCTCTATAAACGGCTGAGACTACAAAGCTAGCTGAAGTCTACACTGTTTGGTCTCAAAAATTCACTACATTGCAGTAAGCAGGAAAGATTAAGTGACTTGAGCTCAGTAGTTTAAAAATATTTTCCAAGTCTCCTCTGTGAGAGGCTTGAGATTGTTCACATGACTTTCTCCCACAGAATTATGATCACTGAAAGAAAGCAATTACTCTTTCATACTCAGTCCAGAAAAGAAAACTTGTGTTGAAAGAAAACCGCTGAAGTTGTACAGTTCAGCAGTCCAGCAATAAGGGAAACCACATTTGCCACCTATTAGCATCACTTTATCAGTATTGTAATTTTACAGATGAGAAGTCCTAACACAGGGAGATTAAGGTAAAAAATACCCACTAATTCTGATTGCTCTGTTTAAAATACCTTGGACCTACTTTTTAAAGGATCTACTGTATATAGCTGCTAGTGTATCAAAAGACAGTTTCCATGGATTTCAACAGCATTTGAAAGTTATCACTATTTCTGCAAATGAGACCCTGAGGTATCAGATATCCAGAAAATGAAGAAATCACAGTAAAAAGACCACTGGTGAAATACCTGCTTTATAAAATTTTCTTTTCACGGTGCCTTTTTCTGCATTTTCTTTCTGCAGTGCCTTTTTTCATTAACTGTACCTCTTCCAAGCCCTGCATGTCTCCCAAATTCTGTGGCTGGTATCCTACAGAAAAGGAAGCCTCATTCATAACAAATTCCACATCACCAGGAAACTGAAAAATGAACCTAAACATAGTTGATGCTTTCCTATATGAAATATTTTGTCTTGTAAATCAGTGATGTATTGAAAGCAAGTAATTTTGAGGAATGTACTGGCTAGAGTGCTTTGAATTTTTTTCTTTTTGCTTAACTACAAAATGTTAGATTATCATAGTTGCATAATAATACAATTATACGTGTAATTCAAAGTCACTTATTTTATGTGTATTTTATTTTATGGTGTAATAATTTTTAAAGGGATAAATGTCAAAACTATATCCAACCCTTTGAATAGTGAGTGAGAAACCTGTCACCTGACTAGACTTTTTTTTCACAATTTAGTCTGAAAAGTGATTTTTTTTGAATTTTTTGGTTTCCTTTGCCTTTTCAGAACATTTCCTCCATCCCCAATCATGGAATTTCAGAACTTCCTACAAACTGGAAAGCCGAGGCCTTACAAATGTCACAAGGCACTTTAACTCACATATATGAAGTCTGGTTTTGAAGTTGGGCAGTCTGGGCTCTTTTTTCTTGCTTCTTTGCTCGTGAATGTCCATATTCCTCACTGGATCCTAAGACTCACTCTGTATTTTCCAGTCTCCTTCATCTTTTTCATCCAGCTCTGTTGCTCCTTGTTCCCAGGCTTGGTTCCCATCCCACTCATGACAGCTTTTTTTTCTACTGCCTGCCAGCCTTCTCCCTGAAAAACTCCCCTTTTCTCCACTGGCTTGGTTTCTTCTTCCCTTGCTTTCAGATGAAGCAGAATTATCTTCTGAGGTCTAGCACAATGGCACAGAGAGCTCGGAAACTATCTTGTTACCTATAGTCCGGTTGGCTGAATGAAGCAGATACGCTTCACAGCTGTACTTTCTGGCAGACATTGTACAGCATCACACTGGATTGTGCTCACCACAGATAGGAAGTTTGGGGAATTTTACTTGTTAGCAATGACCATATTTAAACAGTCATTTTTAAACAGCTTACTTCTTGTACAAATACAAGATGTACCTCCCGCTCATAACAGTCTCTCCCCCCCAAACTTCTTGACCTTGCTTCAGATAATGGGGAAAAGAAAATAAAAATTACTGATGCTTAAAGAAAAAGACTGCCAAGTTATCATTTTGTTTTTCAGCGTACGTGAAACAACCTACATTTCTCAGGCATTATTCTTCAAAAGAGCTGGAATGTATGGAAAATAAATACCTAAATAAACTCTACAAAAGCAGACAGAGGCAGGCACCTTATCAGCATGAACATTTTAAACATTAGTAGTTAAAAGCTTGAGAAAGTTATAAGAAACGGAGGGGAGTTTCAAGGGCAACATACACAAATTTTCATAATGGGCAGTGCTATCCGCTACACTGATAATAAAATACAAAGTGAAATAACCCATGAGTAAAGCAATATGTTAGCAACACTGTTAGCAGATATTAGTCTCCCTCTGGTCAAATCTTTCCAGACCAACGTTAAACCTACAGGCTAGTATAAAACAGTTGACAACATGCTTTGGGATTGAATTAGAGGCTTATAGCTTCTAAAGTTACGTTACCTTTTTTTTTTTTTTTATCTCAAATCACACAAGTATATGCTTGAGTTTCCACTGGTAATATGAACCCTGCTTGAACCTGATCTGACCTGTACAGGGCCAGCTAAAATGCCTAGGTATCTATGTTACAATTTATAAAGAAAATCCAGATAAACCACCCATAGAGATGAAGAAACTGGCTGTACCGGCACTGGCAGCGAGCAGTACATACTACAGAATAATTTGTGTTACATGGAAATCTAGACAGAGTTCCTGAAGGATGTTTTAAAAGGTGCCAACATTGTCTCTCTCCTCAGCATTAAAAAAAAAAAAAAAAAAAAAAGTTGTGGCTTAGGTATATTTTGCATGAGGTTTGCTGAGAATATTCACTCTCAGCAGAATAACAGTGACTGATAATGACTGAAATCTTATTTCTTCTGTAGCAGCATTTGGCTTTATTTGCATCAATCATAAGAGTTCATTCAGTCTTTTTTATTAGGTTGGGATATAATGAATACAGAATGGCTGGCAGAAAACTAGGTCTGCTCTGGAGGAACAAACTGTGTGGGCTGAGTCTCATCAAAGCCATTGTGCTGCTGATGGTTATGTAGATAATGGTTAATATTTGTTCAGGAAAAAAAACCCTTTCTTTTGATTCTTTCTTGGGTTTTTTTTTATTTTATTTTTAAGGAGGAGTGAATGTCTCCTGACTCTGCCTAATCGTCTATTCACTTGTTGAAAAAAAAAGTCTTATTTTAAATTTGTCTGAAAGAGGGATATAATGGGGTTCACTGGATAAGATGAGGCTCTTGATCTCCATTCCTCACACTGACCTAATTACAGATCTTGGTCAGCTCTTAATGCAGTATTTGTGGACTAGTGCAGTCATTAGTGCCTGTGCTCTTGAGTCCACTAAAGTGCGTGGTTTGGGATGTCAGTGAGTTTTGACAAAGTGGTCCATCTTCTCCAAAGCCAATTTGTGAGCTGCACAAGAATCCACGCATGAAGCAGCTGCAGCCCAGCCTCCCGCCCCAGCTCCAGCCTCAACAAATATTAGTTGCATTAATTATTGTCTAGGATGCTCAATGGAGGGGGAAAAAGCACCATGAAAAAAAGACAAAAGGTGCCCAATGACAAAATGCAGCAGCATATTAACATACTAATGCATCTAGCATTTGCCACAGATAAAACAGAGGCTTGGAAGTCATTCAGGCAAGAATTTTTTTTTCTTCTAAAAGGGGATGAAACTATTGAAAGGCATAGCAAGATGAAGGTCTATACCTATCTTAATACATGGGGGCCAAACAAATGATATTTGCAGGATCCAGGGCACATGTTTCACTCACCAGCCTAAAACTTAGTGAAAGAGAATAAGCCATGACACAGATACAGAAAGTACTCCACTCCCAGAAAGAATGACTTGTTTGCAAGATAATTGGCTTCATGCATGAAATCAAAAAGGGAGAAATTTTTGAAGCATTTATAGCAGACTTCAGCCCAGCAAGTCTGACAGGCTGTTTGGAGGGTTTGTACAATCTCTAATGTAAGATCAGATTGTAATGGGCCTCAGAGACATGGAACAGAGATAAAAAATACTTTTGAAAACAGGCTTAAAGATAACAGTATAAGCAACTGAAATTTGACAGCCTGCAGAATGTACTCAGACCAGATTACAAGTTTTGATTTCTTTTTTTTTTTTTTTTTTTTTTTTCCCCTGCTCCTCGGTGCCACAGTGGACTAGGTTTTAAAGCAAAATAAAACAAAACCTAGAAACATGCAGAAGCAAAATAAAAGTGAACCTGCAAGAAGCAACAGTGTTTTCCAGACTGGAACAAAGAATGTGAAGAGGACAGAGATAAGCACAGAACTGAGCACTAACCTGCGTTTGGTGGAGCTTCTCTTTCTGCAAAGAAATAAAGCCATTAGAGGACAACCTCACTGACAGTACCTAAGGAGAAAAAAAAGTACACATTTGTAAAGAAATAGATTAGCTATTTGTAGAAATTGCTCAAAACAAAAAGTCACATCCACTGACTGGAATACAACCTGGAAGCTTCAAGACTCAGGAGATCTTACATGTGAGTGAAAGATTTAATGAAAAAAGGTAGGCATAAGTAAAGATATAACAATGATACATTGCAGAAGTTATTCCCAGAGTGGGTGGATGTGAATGGGGCATAAAGGTAAGACACAGTCTTGAAGACAGAAAGTTTGGAATTGTTTCAAGAATTCTAGAACTGAATACATGTAAGATTCTGCATACTAATTACACTTTATTTTATATAAGAACAGGCAGCCAACAAGGTGGCAAACGTGGAGATTAAATTAAAAAAGGAAAAGAGTAGCCATGGTTTCAGCAAGTAGACAAATAAGGGAAGAAAGCTTTCTCAACTTTTAGAAAGCTTGGTAACAAAGAAAAATGTATAGAAATGTATGAAAAAGAAAATATAGAAAAAGTATCAATTTGATACTACTCATTTAAATAAAAACAAAAAAAATATTAGTATCAGATTGGTTTAGATCTGTTAAGTGCTGGAACAGTTGTGAGCCACTTCTCAATTCATATTCCCACAACACAGAAATAGCACTGACTCCCCACATATTTCCCCATCTACACAACCAAGCATCACATTATGTTTTTTTAGTAACTGAATTTTTCAGGAACCTTTTATTGAATACTCATCCACTATGACCATTACATCTTTTGCAAAGTTTCTGCTTTTAAATTCTCAGATGTTTTTTCTTGCCTTTCACCTGCCTGTAGATTAAGTGTGGGGACTGCATTTGGGAGACAAGGTTCTTTGGAAAAAGCCTGGCTTACTGAAGAGTAAAACTTTTATGTTGGGTTGGTACCACCTAATCATCACTTTTCATTTCAAATATTTGTGCCACCTTAAAATGTCATCAGTGACATTTATATTAATTGCTGGATTGCAGATGAGAAGTATCGTTTTGCCTCTAGACACAAAATGCCTGCTGGGCCCTACAAATAATGAAAATGTTACATTATTTTATGAAAGAAAAGGGGGATGCAAAGAAGCAAGAAAAAAATAACACTTTTAATCTTTAATGAGCCACTCAGATTCATTAATGGAGAAATGCAAGTGCAGGGAATTTATGCTCCATCTCAAGAGGGAGCATAGTCTATACAAAAAAAGCCTTTGGAAAAATCCTAGTATTCACTGAAAATGTATCACTGGCCTTTTTTGAATGCTTATAACTTGGTTAATATGAGCAGATTTTTCACAGAGATGGCATAAGAAAAAGCTATAAGCAACAGATGTCAGGAATCTCCTTGTGGGGAACACTGGGCAATTTTTGGTAAAGCAGGATGCAGTACAACTAATAATTGTTATTGAGGAAATAGACATTGACCACAGCTTAGAGGTGGATCTCTCCAGGCTTTCATCTCTAATGAACACTCCTTCCTCCGAGACAAAAGGTTTTAAAGTCAAAGAAGTCAGGTTTTACTGTAGTATTAACTAAGATCCTTAACTTTTCTGAAGAGAGAAAATCCAAAGTGACTACGCCAGCTGGAGTATAAATATCAACAATTACATTAAAAGGTTCATAAATAACTCCTCCTTCCCACTGTGTCCTTGCAGGTGAGTCATTTCCTCAAACCTACTGTCAATGACATTTCAGTGAGTCTCTGAATTGCAGCAAAATCTGCCTAGCAACTTCTAGTCCTCAGGATGTTTTTCAGGAGGATTTGTCTGCCTGCTGCCTGAATGACCCACAGGCTCCCAGCTCTGTGCTTGCATGTTCTTTCTGCCTCATGCAGTGGGCCCAAAAAATTTGGCCCCAGAAACAGGCTCAGTTCCCCACCATCACAGGAGCAATCTCCCCTCCCTCCTAGGAATATCACTCAATTCAGGCTTTTAAAAGAAAGATAACAGTATTGTAAATAAATACAGATATATGTATATAGAAATTGGTAATAATATTGTGCATCACTGATGTAACTGGGGTCATGAAACAAAGCTGATAAGAGCTTGATGCAAATAGACCAGAGAAGGTAGCTCTTCATACAGAATGCAGCAGAGTCCTCAGCCTCCTTCCCAAAAGATATTTTGGGTATCAAAAATTTTACATGGGTACAAGGGGAGGCTGAACAAGTATTTGCAATAAATCTCCACTGAAGGTTACCAAGCTCAGGAAATCTTCAGAGCTGCAAATTTTTGGATGCTGGGAGAGTACTCAGTGTAAATATCATGCACTTGCCTTGTAGTTTTCTGTAGGAGTCAACTTACAGACACTACTGGGACAGAATACTGGACTAGCACTTTGGTGTGAACAAGCACAGTTCTTCATAGGTTTTTTGCATAATAAAGAAAAACTCACAAAGTATTCATATTCCAAACCAAAGACATGGATGCTTCCAAACTCAGTGCACAGTGCACCTTCTGACCTTCTCAGCTCACATTTATCTCAATAGGACTTTTTTGATACAGTACAGACCACTGACACCTCACTACAGCAGATTCTGATTAAGAAATATAGACAGATGTGTATGTATGTACGTTTGCATGTATGTAGGTATGCATGTATATTTGTAGGTATGTAGTCTGCCTGCCTACCTAGCATTTTTTAGACCATCCTTTTGTGTTCTGAGCACCTTTAAGCCAGAAGTCTATCCTTTCCTCCATTTATCACAACCAGCATCAATCTCAGAGTGAAGGATGCCTTAAACACCAGTTACAGCTTTTTATTCTGCAGGTGAGCTTACTTGTCTTGTTTTGTTTTGTTTCCAGTCATGGCACATTTGCTGCTTTTATTCCTCAGAATCCCTAGTTTGGATTATTTTTCCTCCAGTTAGGAGTTAGTTCACATAAAACTGCATGCATTTCATTTTCAGATGAGCCACCTGGATATTATCATTGCTGTTATCATTTCCCACTTCTGTATCATTGAGTTTCTTCCTTTACCAGATGTTTACAAAGTCTCTGTGGATTGCCTTTCTTTTCATTTGCTGAGAGCTAAGCACCAAACTCTGGTTTAATTATTTCAGGGTTGGTCACTTCTTTTTCACTAGCACTTCAGAAGTTAGTCAACCCATATGGGATGGCTTCTCAGACTGAGAAACTGATCTCTCTCACAGTGAATCAGCAACTACACATTAGGGTTGGGCCCCAAAGAGGGAAGAAAACCTTGTACATAATGAAATTAATGTTATTTTGAAATATGTTTCATAGATGTGCTAATGATGGACCAGGTGGGGAAGTTTCACAGTAATGTACAACAAAACATAGATTTTACCTTTTTTATTTTTAGTTTTAAATCTAGCTATCACCCACTAGCCTGTGAAGTGTGTAGCTGAGGGTGATGTGCCAAGATCCTGACATCCTTGCAGAGACACCAGTCTGCATGACAAGAAGGAGGAGCTGGTGGTGGCTGGACCATCAGCACCAACTGCCAATACCAAGAACTACATGAAACCAGAAGGCAAGCCAAAGAAATGGCCAGCACTCAAATACCAGGAAATTAAATCTGTGCTGCAGGATTCAGGAGAAGGAACAAACACCAAATCAGGGGCAAATTTGCAGTCTGAAGGCACAATGAGCAATAACCTGGCAGTGCCTAGCTGAGTCAACTTTACCTACACTTAGTTATTGTGGAAGAAGACACTGAGGACTTGCTGCTGCCAGCCCCAAAGGCCTAGGGATCTAGATAAGAACATAAACTATTGGTTTAAGATGCCTCTTGAGGTACCAACTACAGAAACTTCCAAATCCCAAACAGACCAGATAGTCTGAAAGCATTGCTGCTGTAATTGCTGCTTGTTGCATATCTTTGAATAGAGCTCAGTCCACACAGCCTTGTAAGTTAGTACAATTAAGTTGTGCAAATGGTACAAATACTGAATTTCACCAAACTCCCTGTTTTATTGCACTGAAGTTACTCATTATGATCAGCAGTTTGAAGCATATAAGCAAGGGAAATATTCAGTGTCTCCTAACTGTGACAGAAGCCAAAGTCAGCCAAGGTTTTGCAATGGAACTGCCTAGACCTTTTCTTTATAATGAGATCCCCAAAGAAGACCGAAAGACTTTGAAACTCAGAAAGCAATGTTTTGTTAAAGCTTGAACCAAAACCAAAAAATCGAATAGAAAAAACTCAAAATGACCAATTCAAGCAGAAGAGAAATAAAAAGCATTCAGAAACACATCTTCTTCAATTACAAGCTTGGTTTCAGTCCACTCAGTGACTTTCTAAGTTTGTCATGAACTTGACTAATCCCCCCTGATCTCTAGGAAGTCCTTTCCACCAGCCTACAAAGTCTGTCGGTCTGCTCCTTCTGAGCTGCAGGGTCCCAGCTCTATGCTGTAACTCTTTTCTACGTGCCACACTCAGCTGTCTTGCAAAGTTTTTCCACCCATGTATGCCCAGCTGCTGGAGAGATAGGAACCATCTGCTTTACCCTCCAAGGGGCTGCACCTGACCTAGCCTCCATAAAGGGACATTCTACAACTGAGAATAAAGGAGTGAAAAACATTAATTCGTGTCCGCTATGCAAATATTCAACGATGTAATGATACTCTGTTTATGGATTTTAGTATAAAGGGAAATGCTAACTCTAATAGATGCAGCACCACTCTGTAATGAGGGGTTCTTGCAATATAACACTTAGACAAAACCATACCATTACTCTCCATATATATTTGACAGTAAGGATGAATATATTCACCATAGCCTTTGTAAAGATCTGACAAAGGAAGAGGGGGCATAGAGCAGCAGCAAGGAGATTTTACAGTTCTTTGTGAAGCTGATGCAACACAAAGTAAGACAGTTTAAATGTTAAACCACAGTAAACACATAAATGTCTCAGTTGCTACCATTGTGGAATTGGAACAGAAAGGGATACCTAAGTGAAGTGTCTTAGCACAAGACACTGACACATTGGGAGAGGAAAGCAGTGTAAAGGTTTGACTGTGGATATAAGGTGGCGATGTGGATGGGTGAGAAAAGCAAGGCTGATGGCCGAACATATGCTAACCAGGGATGTTCCTCTGGTTCAGCACAAGGTATGAAGGACAACAGCTCTACAAAAGCACAGAAAAGCATGGGAATGGGAGATAAAGAAGGAGAAAAGGACCTGGGCCTCATATTGAATCAGACCCAAGCAGCTTGCACACACCTTATGCAAAGGAGTTACTGTGCTTAAGTTCAAGACCAGTGCTGAAACCAGTCTGTGAGACTGCATGGGATTTTACAGATCTGTTAATAGAAAGGCTGGGTGCCTTCCTACTCTGTGATGGCTTTTGTGATTAGGGTGGCTCTGGCCTGAAGAACACAGGGAGATGAAGTGTGACCTGGTGTGCTTCTACCTCTTGCATACCCTTCAGCTTTTGCCTGGGGAAAACTAAAAGGAAAATGCATCATTACACAGCAGCCACTTCATATGAGCTACCAGCACGACTATCAGGAGTGTGAAACTAGTGGGCTCAAATGGCAAGTATCTAAAGCAACAGCTAAATACCATTTATTTGCCTGCCTTGTATGAATTATACCATGAAAATGATGTCTCAGCTTAAATAGTATAAAAATAATTATTTCAATTTCACTAAGTAAATTAAACAATCAAACATTTAAAATCATGCCACAATATAAAAGAAATCAGTAGATCCATAGGCTCAAATTTGAAATCACCAAATCAATATAGCAGTATTCAGATTCCCAACAGCTCTAACTTGACCAGAAAGTGGGTATTTTTGCAATATAACATGAGTGACAGTATCCCCATGTGAGGTTGGAGTAGACTAGTAAGACACAAACATTTGAAGACAGGGTTCTCCATAGCCAGTAAAGGTTCAGCAATAATACTGAATTAAACATGCCTTGCACTTGGCTCCCTGAGAACATTTCATTTCAGTGGAATTGCAATGTTCACTAATGACTGAAACCGTATTATTTTTTGTTAAAGTTGTCTAGTATTTGGCTTTATTTGCTTCAGTCGTGGAAGTTCATTCAGTCTTTCTTTTTTATTAGTTTGGGATATAAGGGCTAGGAAAAGCTTCGTCAGCTCTGGAGGAACAAACTGTGTCGGCTGAATCTCATCAAATTCACTGATGTTATGCTGATCATGTTTAACATCTGTTCAGGGATGTAAAAACTTTTTACCAGGAATTAAATTGTACTGATTCTGCCCGGTACCCATGAAAGGCAGCTAATCTAAGGGCAACTGAGGGAATACTATTCACTTCATAAAAAATTCCTGTTTTAAACAGATTCTAAGGTTGTCTGTAAGCAAAGATACTTTTTCCAGATTAATAACCCTCTCCTTTCTCAGAACCCTGAGAAGATTTACATAGGCCCCTAACGTCAGTTCATAAAATGTGTTTTAACTGTCAGGAAAGAATTTTATGACAGAAAAAAAGTTCACTCTTTTTGAACCTATATATACTCAATATTTCTATTATACAAGAGAGCCCAAACCTATGGATGTGTTTATTATTTAATAGCTCCTTTCTGTTAAAATGTATTTTTAAATGCAGCCCTCCATTATTCTCAAATTATTCAATTCCTTACCAAAGTGGTGAAAGGGATGCCTCTTCTTAAACCTCTCCTTTAAAGAAAATACATCAAGAGGCTAGTGTTGTATAGCAATTTATTCACAGCTCTGGCTTTCCAAAAGATGTAAAATCAAAATGAGTCTGAGACTTTCATAAGCAGGTCCCTGAAGACTTGAGACTATCTTTAAACCTGCTTTCTCCTTTTCAGGTGCTTGCAGAGCTCCTCTGTTGTTCCTCTGCCTGATCTTCTCCCTCTGACATCTCAAGCTGACAGTCTCCCTCCTTTCATTTCTTTGCCTCCCTGTGGTACATTTGTATCTATGTTCCCTGCTCCTCTGCCACCACACTTTCCTTCTGCCGAGGATCTTTCTTGTTTTCAGGCACCTCTACAGCTGCAGCAGAGCCCTTCCTTTCACACCTGCAGTAGCCCAGCTACCCGAGGAGGTGCCTGGGGATGGGGGAGTGAGGGCTGTGATGGGCAGTCAGCCACGCTAACCACCTATGAGACTTCCTAAGTCCTGCTGAGCCTCTCCTGTTCCCTGAGTGTCAATGAGAAAATACCTCCCAGGTGCTGCAGGAGGAAGCCTGGACGGCTGGTGAGGCATGAGGGAGGAAAAGATCGGATTTTCAAGATGCCAAATGCTCCTTGTGAGGCACAGGGTGCCCTTGCTGAGGACTTTCTTCTATGGGGTGTTGACTTTGTTCGTTAACTTCTTGGGTCAGATATATACTGCAGATAAAAGTTTGGGGTCTGTTCTGATAATTCATTTAGCAGAACTAAAATCACAAGTGATTAGTTTTCTGAGGAAAATCTACTGAAATATTCTGTGTCACATTCCTCCTATCCTTTAATCTATAGATTAGTGTCTTGAAAACTTATTTTGAAGTAATTTGAATTTAAAAGAGGAAATGAATCCACCCAAATCATCCCAACATCAGCTGATTTCACTAATCAAGAAAGATTTTTACATAACCAGGATCAAAGACATCATGAAACCTTCAGTGGAGTCACTCAGGACTTTGCAGGATATTATAAAGCATCTCTCATTTGAGCCCTGTCCAAAAGTCATTATCAAACTAAGACTCTCAGAAAATAAGGATGCAGTTGGACAAGTCTTGTGGGAATGTAAGGGGCTGTGGGCTTGCACAAAGCCTCAAATAGTTCCACACCCTGGTGTCCCCCATGGACATCTCTGGAGGACAGAACCTGCTGCCCTCAGCCACCTTCAGCCCTACGCACCCTCTACGTGGCACAAACGCTCCTGCTTGCACTGTGAGGTGGCACGTTTGTTCTCACTACTTGATTTTCATACCAATAATATTTGGTTTATGAACTAAAGGGCTGCCTCAGTTGACATTTTCTATTTGGTTTTGGTTCTGGAATTTTTCTCTATGCCAGTCCTGACCGCCTCAATTCCAAGACTAAAATCTCAGAGATATCTCACTGAGTGAGAGGATTTGAGCTTGATGTCCCACTGAAATGAGGCTTGTTTCATTGCTCGTTATGCAGGTGCAGGTACAAGCTGGCCTCACGCTTTCTAATCCATTTCTGAGTTTCAATCAAATTTGACAAAGATTCTGTGAATTTGGTGAAAACAAGGCAGCAAACTAAAGCGCTGTTAGTTCCCTGCTGTGAAAAAGATGAATACAATCACAATCTTATTCTTCTTAGGCAATCAGAGACTCAAACAGTTGAGACAGAAAAAGAGAGCAAGAGAGAAAGAGATGTTGAAAGCCAGGCCTTTTTCTTCCTCTGCCCTAGGAAATACCTGCTACGTTGTTTCTTTCTGTTCCTGAATCCAGGACCCCCATCAATCCTGCCACACCAACCGTTACATTTCCACCTGTTTTACAGGGAAAGCACTGCACTCTGGTTCCCAAAACATTTTCTAAATTTATTTTTATTTATTTATTTTTTTATAGTTGGAGAAAAATCTGTGGAGGAAGCAAGAGCTGAGAGAAAGAGAGCCTGTTACTCCTTATGAGTTGAAATGATGGGATTTTGCTGAAGTTGTCCTGGTGATACCTTATATGTCAGCGGTCACTGCTGGGTGAATTATTGACAGTTCCTGCTCTGCATTATTTTGTTCCCATTCATTTGCTCTGAAAATAGTGTGGCAGGTGACAAACTGCTTCATTCAATGCTCAGCTCTTACTGACCAAAGGGCTTCCAGGAAACACTGAGTTGCTGAGAGACCTAGCTGTGAGGCAAGTAGGAATCACATTTGAGAAAAGAGAAAAACCTTGATTAACAGAGCAAATGTGGATCTTTTCTGCTTATGGTTTAGGTTAATCCTTTGTGTCCTTGGATTAGGAAGGCCAATGTCATGCCAGCTGTATTGGCATGCTTGAAAATTCAGCCTTTAGCAGAGAATAATGATGAAACTTGGCTTTATAGGAGAAAATGTGTTTGAGTTCCAAAGATGAAAATATATCCCCCCCAAAATAGAAATAATGTTAGTAATTAGCTAAAAAAGAGTGAGATTCAATGACTTAATAGTACCATTCAAAGAGTTTTAAGCTGTTTATAATTAAGAAAAGTTTAGAAGAACAGAATATGTACTCTCCTGTTATGAATGGAGGTAGTTTGCTAGGGGTGTTTTGGCAGCAAAGTTATTCCCAAAATAGAGTACTGGATTCACTCCCAGCTAAAAGGAGAAAAACTTGCAGATGTTGCTAATGCAGACAAAAACCAGAACATATATATGTGACCAGATGCAGGAATTTTAAGAATTGCATCTGGCACAGAACATGCAGCTGTTTTAGCATCTCACCAAGAAGTGTTACTCAGTGCTTATGTACCATATCTTTCAGAAGGTCCTGATTCAGCAAATGATTTAAATACACACTTAACTTAAATATGTAAGTAGTCCCAGTGGGATTACTCATATGTGGAGGGACATGTTTAAGCAACTTGCTGAATCAAATCATAAAACTTCTAACAATCTGATCTCACTATGAGTCAACTACAAGATTCACCATTTTTTCCTGGAGACGAAAGCTCTTTTATATTTCTGTACTTTATGTGCTGCACTCTATTTCCTTCAGAGTTATTTCTTTTTTTGGGTTTGTTTGCCAGCTTTGTATTGTTATTGTTCATCAAATACTTCATATACAAGTGCTTTCCAAAACAAGGCAATCAATCCAGAGCAACATATTTGAGTACTCTTCTGTCATGCAATGGCTGTAGGATTTATAAAATTACTTTCTGCGTGCATTTATGCTGATAAGCTAGAAAAGTAAATAAAATTTAATGCAAAAACCTAAAGAGAGCAATAGATGATAGTTATTTGGCCTCACATTATGCATAACTACATGTTGGATTTTCAATTATATTCACAACACGATGAGGAGTTGTTAGGAAATTATCCACTTCACTACTTTCTTCTTTCTTCGGCTCTGGACTGTCCCGTCTGTCTTGCATTCGTGCATTCACTGTCTGAGGACTACCAGCGATGGTGCAATGCAAAGGCTTGAGGGACTGATCATAGGGAAACAGCAGATGCCAATGTTTCCTTAAATAAAAAAAATAAAGTACTACACATTATTTCCTGCTTCTAAGAAAGGAGAAAATAAACTCTTTGGTCAAGTATTATAATAATACTTTCCCCTTTTTTGTTCTTACTTTATTTCCCTCTTTCTTCATGATTCTCTCCAACACTAAGACCACTGAATCCCATCAGTGTGAAGGAAGTAATACGAATGCATCACTTGTTGCCATTGCCACACAAGGGAACTGGCTGGGAGACACAGTCAAAAGCGTCATTGTCTTCCTACCTCACTGTTGGTCCTGCCTTCCTCACTCCCTGGCTTCTCTCCTGACCACCTAGGTCTCCAGTTTGCCCTCGTGCCAGCTCTGGCACTCCTCACTCTTTTCCATGAGCCGATTTATCACGCTAACAGAGCAGAGAGCTAGCCAGGGTTCTCACCACTTTTGCTTTCTGCTGTCAAGGAGGTCCATGGCAGTTCACAGACAGGTCTGGTGATCCCCAGACAAGTGGTGGGAATGCATGGCCATGAGCAGGGTGGAAAATGGGAGGGGTCAGTGGGAAATTCCTCACTGGACAGCATGCAGTTCTTCAACAGATCCACAAAACTGTGCCTAAGATGATGTAGAAGATTTGCCAAAGAATTTGAACAAGAGCCACTGGCAGTATCCACTTTTGAAGGATAAAATTTCCATATGTGATTAAGGGATCAAATAGTGCCATGTCTCTGGAGGAACAGCACCAGAGCCCCCACTTCCACATGTTCTGCAAACAGCAGACAGCTGGGGACTCGAGGAGAAAAAAAAAAACATCACAAAAGGTATTGGCAATAGTTTATGTGCAAAAAAGGGTTTAATTCTTGAAACTGTTGGTAGGAGTTATTTGCCTAGCTCTAATGCTTTACCTATAAGTCTTCATAAGAACATTACAAGGATTAGTTGATGTTTGTGAAGTGCTTTATGGATGAAAGTACTAAGTGCCCAGGACGGAGGCTAGTGACACCAACTGCTTTCTGGCATTCTGCATTATACATTCAAGGGAAGCAATGAATTTAAACAGGTTTATTAAAACCCATTTGATTAGAAAATAAATCACTTATGAGAATGCTTGAAGGCAAGGCCCTTCCCAGGGCAAGAGGACAGCCCATTCCCTTGTGCTGGTGCAGTAGGACACTGTAGCCCTTGTCATCAAAATAATCTTTAAATCTGCTAGGTGTTTGAGAAAACTCATTCACCAGACACAGCAACGCTATGAAATCCTTCCCCTGAGAACGAAAAAGCAGCAGACTGCAGTTAAGAATTTCATGGTGCATCCTGGAGGACAGTCCTTTCAAAGCTGAGCAGAGGGGTCACTAGGTCATTTGCCCTGGGAGGTGGTCACCCAATTAATCTCCATTTAGGAGAGCAGAATAATTGGCCTCTGACAAAACAGGTGCTTATTCAGATAAAATCTAGATGTTGTAAACTTTGAGATTTACCTATTCCTAATTATTAACCTTCATCAGATTTAATTAAGCCCTGTGGGTAAAGCACAAGCACTGAGAAATTTTATACCCATGGCATATTTTCTAAAGGGAGTCTAAATACGATATCCTTTACCCCTTTTGCTTTGCTGAGTAGGAATTCTGTCATCCAGTGTTTTTCTCAATGACTGAGAACATCTGAGAGTACTCTCTCCGGAGTAACCTACATTTCTGCGGTTCACATGGAACATTAAGCACCAACGCTTACTTCACGAAACCTAGTTGCTGCTGCCATATAAGTCTGTTTACATTAATTCTTTGTACTTCCTCCATCAGCACTAAATAGCTGACCAAGTGTGAGACGTTCCCTACTTTAGAGAGAGAAGACATAGCCCTGAGTATTAATAACTAATATTGCCAGGGGAGGGGAGACTTAATCCATCCCACTCTTGCCACTCCAA
>NW_010140697.1:431-1034 GCF_000699245.1 Pterocles gutturalis | reverse complement strand
CGGCAGCTCTCAAGAGCACCGTGCCAGCACTGCTTGGCTGTAAAAGCCCCCTGCTGTGGAGCCCAACCCCGAATCTCCCTCCTGGTCAGCCCTCAGCCCTCCTCTGGGGCCGGATTCTTACCCTCCAGCCTCTCTGGTACCACGCACGTGTCATCAAAATACAATCGTGTGTCCTTTTCATATGAAAATCCTAAGGGGAAAAGACCCTTGGTGAGCATGTGGCCCCTCCACCACCCTGGCCAGACCCCCCCAAAAAAACCCCCTAGCTCGCCCCAATCCTGCACCACGACCCTGTCCCCCAGCTCCAGGAGCAGCCCCCTCCCCAGTTATTTTGGTGGCACCACCCCAGCTTGCCAGCTGAGCACTGCGCAGCTCTGTCCCCCCCTCACCCCAGAGCACCAGTGGGACCAAAACCCTCTTAGCAGCTATATCGGGCACGTTATCCCGGATTACGCAGCGCGGCAGCGGCCGTGTGGCACAGCCCCTATTTTTAGGGGGTCTGCTCATGCGCCGGCTCTCGTGGGCACCATGGGGCTGTCGCGGGTGATTTTGGGGTGCCTGGCAGCTCTGCCAGCCCCGAGGAAGGACAGGACGGGACACAGC
>NW_010140697.1:0-342 GCF_000699245.1 Pterocles gutturalis | reverse complement strand
GGACTGGCAGTTAGGCACTTCTGCAAGGGAAATGAAGGTGACATGAAGGACAGAGATCCCTGTGGGTCCCGCTAAGCACTTGGCAGTATCTTCCCCATGAGCATCTCTCCCCCCAGCACACCCTGGGCCACTGCTGGTGGGGGGAAAACCAGTACGATTGATGGGGTGGGGAGCACTGGGATGAGCACTGGGAGCAAGATCTAAGTCAGGCTGGGGTTTCACCGTGTTATTTGGGCCCCGTGGGAAGGGAGGCATTGCTCCCCTGCCATCTGCTCAGCCGTGCCACCCTCCATCCCGAGGCCGGGGGGATTTTTAGGACCTAAGGCGATTAGAGGATTTTTT
>NW_010140696.1:51488-74824 GCF_000699245.1 Pterocles gutturalis | reverse complement strand
GGTCATTCTATGATTCTATGATTCTGTGGACCAGCTTTGATAATCCATGTCCCCTTGCAGACTGTCATGACCGGTGGCGTGCACCAGCAGGACCGTGGAGGTGATGGGGTTTGTTAATTTTCTAAGCACGGGCTGGTGCAGCACTAGAGTCGTACCACACAGGCAGCACACGCTGCCCAAAGTGATGTTCCGCCCCTGCTCTGAGAAAGGCAGCAAATGGGATGCAGACCCCCTGGAGGCCTTCCCTCAGGGTGCTGCCTGGGCCATGCTGAGCAGCGCTGCGTGTTGGCAGGATGGGTGGTTATTATACTGTCAGTAGTCTGCTCCAGATATTGATTTCAATCTCCTGGGGGGGAAAGAAGACTTTTTTTTATCCTGGCACAGAAGGAATCTGTTTCTTTTCATTATTCTCTGTATATCAGATTCTATCCTCAATGTATGTAAAGAATAGGTGGCGCAAGATCAATTTTAAGTTTTAATTATTTTTAATCTCTTTTGGTGACAAATGATGTATTTTTTCCATGTGCTTTTCTAATAAAAAGTAGAAAAAGTAAGGAATTTTTCAGCTTAAACATCTTGCCTTCTGTCACAGTTACTTTATGTTATCAGGCTTGATGGTAGGGTACAAGACAAAAAGCCCAAAAGGAAAGAGAGAAAGTAACAAGAAAAGGGAATACTTCAACAATGATAGTGCTTAAGGTTTATTGTGTGTATTTGATTGCTTTCTTCATTCCATTTCCAATAAGCAGAATAGAAATACTAGTATGAATTGGCAATTTTTGTTTCATTTTAAAATATCATCTCTTTGTTCTTGCTGGAAGTGTTGACAATGAGGCCTTTGTTTAGTTTAATTAACTCACGTTATAGTTCTGAATTGAAACACCCTCAGCATTAAATCAAGTAAAATAATTTTTAGAATTCTTTTCCATATCCAGAAAATTAAAAGAACTAAAAAATAAATCCTCTGAGAAGCTGGAGAAGAAACTGGATATTTTTAAGGGAATATTTTCAAGTGCCATTTTCAATTTTATTTTCCATGGTAGGAATGCCAAAAAATATAAAGTTGTGAAATCCCACTGAAAAGAAGATGCTATGAAGTCATTTTAAGTCTTTGTATGTTTAGAATAGTATTACATGATGTTACATGTTTTGTGCTTCTGAGCTACAAGGCTTAAAGAGCTTTAAGATACTGATAATGCCCTTTTAGCGTATAAAAACTGGAAAGACAGTGGAATCCATATTTCATGTGATGGTGTCCAAGACTGGTTTTAGCTCAAATCTCGAGAGAGGCAAGGGTGTCCTATGCAAACAAAATGTGTATCTCTTTTAAATCATCTCAAATAGCACCCGAGCAACAAGCGAAAGGAATATGGGAGAGACACTGACACCTTAGAAACATTTTCCTGGAACATATTGAAAAAGTAGGGCTCACCGGCCAAGGACTGCACTGTTACAGATGGCATCATAGTTAGCAGTATATCTGGAAATTACCTTTAGCACCTCCAGAGAAATGGGACCATTTTTAAATATGCTGTACAGCTACAGAGGCGTCTGTTTGAACAGTGGGTTAACTCCTGCTTGTGACAGTGAGAACTTCAGTCTTAAATTAGAAAAGGTCCAGCAGACCGATGGAGTGCGGGGAGCTACAGAAGGAAAGAATTTGATCCCTTGTGGACAAATTTTATGTTCTTGTGCCCTCTCTGCTACAAAAGGAGGCATCATTTTGTTAAGCACTGATTAATTTTGGAATCTACCTCCTTTAATAAAGTTTGTTTATGATGGAGTATGCACAGATCCAACTGAGCTGGCTCGGGAATTGGGAATTCTGTGCTCCCCCTTGTTTTACGTTATGTATGGACATGCAGCAAGCAGAGCGCGCCATGCTGCCCAGGGTGTTGCACTATTCCGTAGCTATTTCATAAATGCAAATGGCCACACACTTAAGGCAGCAGAGAAAGAAATGGCACTTAGCCAGCGAGTTTCATGAAATAGAGTGAGCAGAGTGTGGTCATAACTAAGTGTGGGAAAAAAAACAAGCGCTAGGAGTGGGGAGGGGATGATTTGGGAGAACTGTATTTATTTCGAGTGCAGAACAGGAGTGAATTCAGAGAAAGCAGGATATGTCCTAGGATCAAAATGTTCCATCACTTGTTCTTTTGGAGGAGTAGGGGAACATCATCACTTTGCTGTCAGTAGCTTTATTGCTGTAGTTGTGCTCAGTGGTGTGGGTGAGTAGTTAACCTTGTTCTCATATGAGAAGGGTGGCGTTTACTCACTCTGCATACTATCAGGTGGGTCACATTTTTTGATACAGCTCCGTTCTGTTTTATCTTTTGTGCATCCTTAAGGCATTGGCTCTACCAGGGAGGTACACCATGGCTTCATGGGTGCCCTTGCTCCTGGTGCTTGGAGAGAAGGCCAGTGCTGTACCAGGAGGGATTATTACACAGTGAGGAGGGAGATGTGTCTACATCTTGTAAAATGGAGGTTGCCTTGATAGGGCATGACCCCCACTGAGATTAAATCTGCTTCTCCCTACTGTAGCTCCAGAGCAGGAAAAATCCCAGCCGATCTCATTCAGTTCTTTGAAGCATTGTGCTTTTATCATACCTCTGGATTTTCTCTTCCTTTTTTCTGCCCGTTACCCATTATTTTTTGGCAGCAGGTTTTCTGTCCTCTCACCTTTTCCTAATGCAGTTGACAGGTGAGTGTTCTCTCTAGCAGATCTTGCCATATGGAACAGTTTTCCTTCGCTTGGTTGGCTTTCATCACATTTCACCTCCAGATAAGCATGTGAGGTCACTACCAGTATACCTGGCCCATTGTGTTAGCCCAACAGCCATTGTCAGCCCTGTCAGCCCTGTCTCCAGTCACCATGAATTATCTTCCAGGAAGGAAGCTAGCAGTTTATCTCACCTCCTGCATCTCTGTGACTCCGCCTGTATCTTAATCATGCAGTAGTGGTATCTCAACATATCAGTGCAGCTCTTTGGGACTTCCTGTTATTTAGCAAAAAGTTCAGCATCTTCTTTTTGGGGTCTTGCATGAGCTCTGGAGGCCCTTCCCTGGAGCATTCGTGTTTGTAGCTGTAATTAAACCAGTCCAGCAAAGCAGGTGCTCTGGATGATGTGCTTTGAGTTGCGGCTATAGACAGTTTACAGGCAACTGCAAAAACACCTGGTTTTGTTCAAGAAATACAAGAGAAATATGAAGAGTACAGGATGGCATTGTCTTTTACTTACCTGTATACATGCCGAGATGCTCACAGTTTAATTGTTCCATACCTGATTAACACTGTTCTCTCCTCAAATGTTTATTAAGGCTTTTTCTCCTAGGTTCAGAATTTACTAGTGAGTTCTGTCTCAACTTTTAAAATCCATAGCTTTCTGCAGCCATCAAATTTCAACCACAAAAAAAAAAGCCCTTCGTTGTTGTTTCACTGGTGCATCACTTTATCCTGAGGTGTTGGGACATGTAAGCCATTTGTCTCATCATTCCCCTTTGCAGATGTGCAACCTTCCTTGTTTGTTTTTTTGTTCCCCAATAACTAGTGTGACGGGCATAGCTCTGCCAGTCATCATAGCTACCGCAGAGGCCAAAAATGCCTTTATTCCATTTACAGCATCCTGTCAAAAAACACTCAATACCTACATTACTTGACAGCCCTTGAAAGACAGTGTGTTTACATGTTCAGCATTTTCTCTGTGGAGGAAATAAGCAGTCACTTACAGGTGATACCATTCTTACCTGGATAGAAAAACAGTTAAGCTGTTCTGGATTCTAAGAAGAAAAAGTCGATAATATTTTCTCTGTTGCCCCCTGGTTACAGATAACAGTCCTATATAGTTAGGGGGTCAGGGTGGCGAGGTCACTGTCTCAGTGGCTGGAAAAAATTGAGATTCCCAATTTGTGGCCAAATGCTATCATGGTTACAAGGTGTTTCATCAGTTAAAATGTATTTGCTGGATGTGTTTGTATGATCTGTCAGCCTGAAATGTAGCACAAAAGTGTCAAATGAGCACAAATGGAGATACCTCAGGTGCTTCAAAATAAGATGTCACTGTGCTGAAAAAACAGTACCTAACTCCAGCAGCTCAATTCAAGGAAATTAAATTGGCTGATTCTTCCAGCTGTCCAAGCAACAGGGAAGATTAGCAGAAAAGCTCGTAGACTGAACAGGGAGGTAGTTGGCAGGTCTGTGTCTTTGCAGGCAGGTCTGTATCTTAGCATCTCCCCCTCTCTGGGGTGCTGGTACCCAAGTGTGGTGCCTCTGTCAGCCCAGGACCCAAATGGTCCAGAGGGCATGGAAAACTGAGCAGGACTTGCTCTTTTGAGTGTACAGCAGCTACACTGCCTTTTGTTTTGCCTATTCCAGAGTGTTGAAAGGTCATCCATTTTTTTTGGTGGTAGTCCAACGTGCTTGGGAAGAATAGAAAGTGCTTTCCCTCAAAACTGCCTTGCAATGATCTCTAGGATGTGATGGTAAGGACTGGACCCCTTCCAGCATGGAGAGGAACTTGAATTCAGATCTATTTCCAGCATGCTCTGATCAGCAGGGTTCAAGGGCAGTGGTAGGCACTGGCACGGTCCCACTCCCTCACTTGCTCATGGCTGCTGCAGTCATGTCTCAGTTCAGTTGCTGGCCCTGACACCTTGTGCATTCAGTGTCTTGGCAGAGTCCCTACCAGCACACCCAGTCCTTCCTTTGGATATCAGGAACTCCTCTCTGGTGGTCACGTTGGTCTGCAAAGCTGGATCTCCAAAAGTAACCACAGTTGTGCTCTCATTTTCTGGGACCTCCTCCTTGGGACAGCAGATATTTTACAGTTCCTCTTACATGAGTGTAGCTCATGTAAGAGGAACTTACATGTACTCCTGTGCTGGTCTTGAAGTGGCAAAACTGGCATCCTCTGTGGTTTTGTTTGTCTTATCTCCCTGTCTTCCAAAGTAGTAACTGTCCAGTCTGTAGTAAGTACAGCTGTTGTGGTCACTTTATACAATTGTCAGTTACTTTAATGCCTCTCTCATCATAAATCTGCTTTCATCTATAATCCTGTGCCTTGACCTGCACGGTCTGCACTAGATAAGTAACCACATGGTGGTACTGCAGCCTCCCACAGCATCAAGGACCAGCTGGAGCAGAGCTGCTTGTCGGGTAAGTGTCCAAAAGTTTGGATGCTTTTTTAGCTTGATTTTGGGTCTCCTGGCCCTGCAACACAGGCAAGTTTCCTTAAAAAAAGTAAAGAAAGAAAAAGGAAAAAGTCCTTAAATAATATTTCTAATATTGTCTGCTTCCAGCATTACATAGGACATGGAGGGGAATAGATTTTCTGGATGCAGTTCTGCTTGCAGATCCAGCTGGCTCTTGAAGTGTGTGAGCATGAAAAGCAGATGATAAGAAATACATATATACCCGGTACCTATCTACAGGAACCAAAGTTATCTTAGAAATTGATATATACAGAGATCACGGAATCTGCTTGTGCAACTGTTCCCTCTGGGATGAAATACAGCCAATGTTTAACAGTACTGAATTAACTGTGATAGTTTAAGACACGGGAACTCTTTCCAAATGAATCTTCAAGGGAAGCCTAGTGGAGAGAAATTAATGTTCACGTTTGGCCAAAAAATAGGGTTAATGGCACTTGTTCTTATCACAACAGCTATGGGATATTTAATGACCACAGGGAGTCAAGGCTTGGGTTTAATACGTGATTCTGTAGACAGCAGCGCAATGCAATGTGCTAGATCACTGGTACCGCTTCCTTCTTTTAGTGAGGTTTCCCATCCAAGGATAGATATAGCCTGCTCTTGCACTGCTTGTGAATCGGACTGGATCACAGCACATAGCCGAAATAATAGGAGAAGAGTCTGCATGTGGGAGGGAAGGAAATCAGCTGTGTGTATTCGCATTCCAAAGCAAGAGTTAACGTAGCGCTGCTTTTTGGCAGGCGTTTGGTCACAGCTTCTGGTGTCGAAACCAGCTTGCTCTTTGCTAGCCTGCACCTGTAGTCAGCCATAGCCATATCCAGCATGTTTAGAGGAGGATGCAGGGGAGGGCTCTTCATTTCTATCGTGCTGGCACATTCACAGCTCGTGGCTGACAAAGACATTTAGAGCAAAATAGCTCAGATTTTGCTCTGGTGTGCAAAGTTTGCCTTCTGAACGCTGTGGTTTTCTCTAGCCGGTCTTAGAGATGGGAAAACACAGATGAGCCTTAACCAGGCCTGAAGAGGCGGGAGCACATCAGCTGCTTGCCATATTGATGGAACACCTGGGGCATTCATTTTGAAACCTAAATGCAGGCTGTCCACCTCTATTGCCAGCTTCCTTCTGGATGTTGGGGGGGGGGCGGTATTAATTTAAAGAGAGCACCATCTGCAGGGCCTTGGAGAACAGCAATCAGAGGAGAGAGGTAGAAAGGTCGAGGGAAAAGTTCTCATTCTGATCTGGGGGCCTCACTGCCCCCATCTATTACCTATCATTTCTAATTAGTGGATGTATCTTGGGGAAAGCTGCTCTGAATCGCTTTCATGCAGATGCTTTTCTTGCTAAGAGCTGCTGTTTTTGCTGAGCCTCCTAAGCTTATTTCTCAGGCTTTCACAGGCACTGGGAGCAGTAATGGTCTCAGTGACCCAGTAATTAAAGGAGTCCTGTACCTCCTTGCTGTAGAGAGCTGCCCTTTTGTCCTTCCTCTTTCTTCTCTCTGCAACGCCACTACAAGATGGTCAGAGATTTTTCACCTTTTCAAAAGCTTTGTTTTTTTCCCATCTCATCAAGCGTCTCTCAGCCATGCTTAATTAGCTTAAGGCTTTTCAGTCCTCCCCCCTGCCCCAATTCACCCCCCAGGAGATGGGTTAAGAACCTGAACAATTTCAATAAAGAGCTTGGAACGCAAATCCTTAGAGGCTAGGCATAGCTGCAGGAGAATGTAATGTTATTTAGTGTCAGGGATCAGTCATTTGTACTTTCTTCTCTCCCTTCCTTCTGCCTGTCTGTCCTCCCATCCGTCTTTCTGTCCATCCTTCCTTTCCCATTCTTATACCAGAATATTCAGGGATGCCCCTTGGTTCCTGTCAGTGTTTGGCAGCGTCTGATGACTGATGGTATTCAGAGGAGGGCTGTCCCCCTTAGGCCAGCACCAGAATACTGTTGCTTTTAACCTATTTTAGTCTGTTGTGGTCCCCCTGAATAAAAAATGGCAAACATAATTAGCTAACCAGTGCTAGAACACTTGGTTTGGGGTACTGTGGTTTAGGGTTTGGGTTTATGTTGTTTGCTTAATTCCCAGACTTGTTTGAAACTAGCTTGTGAGCTTTATTTACAGAACAGAGCAGCTGAGATGAAAGCTTGGTTAATTAACAGAAAAATGAATTTGCATCTTGCTTTGTATTTGACATTGAACAGCATTTGTTCCTGCATTGTCACATAGGCACTTTTATTATTAATCTCCGAGCTTTAGCTGTGTGACTGCAAATGAGATTAAAAAAAGACCAAACAAAACCCCGAAATACAAGTCTCTTCCTTCTTCCCTCCCTCCCTATAAAGCATGAGAGAGAGATGTTTAAGCATATGAAGCACAGATTTTGTGTGGGATGTTGGATGCCTCAGAGGTACCTGTGGACATTTGCCATGTAATTGAATTCAGTGGCTCATGTTTCACTTTTACAGGCAAATGAGAGCACCCAGCCATCAGGTATTTGTATCACTAGAATTAAATACCTACCAATGTAGCCATCTTGGAGATAAATATTTAGATATAATTAAAATGGCTATCTGTAAATACCTGGAAGTGTCTATGGATGATGGAAAAAATGTGGAAGTGGATTTATTCACAAACACGGATGACGTTGACCTCAGTTGCTGCAGTTTTCCCCAGCACTCCCCTTTATGCTGTATGTAAAGTAAACGTTGCTGGGTGCACACTGCCCAGAGAGCAGCACTTCTTTTAATGCTAGATTGAAATGCGGTTCTTGTGCTATTGCAATTCTTGGTATTTTTTAAGCCATCAAGGGAAATAAAATGCAAAGAGTGTGTCTAAATGAATGCACGATGTAGTTTTGTGTCACAGGAAAGGCCCGTAACATTGCTACCTCCGTTTGAGTAACTCACGCTGTCATTATACAAAGAGGAGTACAGCTCCCCGGTGTATCGACATTGCTATTTACAGACCATGTGGTAATCTTTGAAGTGCTAAGTGCCTTTTTTTTAAGACAGATGTTGCGTTTTTCTTTTATATTTGTTTTCCACAAAAAGGAATGTTAGTATTTTTATGGTGGCTGGTGCTTAGTTGAGCTCCTCTGTGTAAAGATAACAAATAAGTTATGCGACCTGACATTCTCTCTGGGAACGTGCTCAGAAGGAAGCCAGCCAGTGGCATTTCAAAGCCTGCTTTTAAAGTAGCTGGTTATATACTTTGTTCATCACAGTTGCTAGGACATGCCATTTGTCTGGTATTTTGCACCTTCTCTTAATTGACTGGGAGGTGGAAGAGCCTTTGGGCAAAGACCCCAGGACCCAAAGGACGCATATGCAGAATGAAATTGCACCACTTGAAGCTGCTCAATGCTTTACTGTATCCCTAGCCTGTCTGATAGCTTGAAGTAGTCAGGCCTGCTGCAGGCTTTGGAAATGAAGTGAACTCTAACCCTCTGAGAGCAGCTGCAGCAGGTACAAATTGCCAGGCACACTTCACAATTACTGTCTTGGTTGTCCTCTTGCTGCGTTGCTGCTGGAAGTTGCTGAGGAGGCATTGCCTGGAGCAGCAGTGGCCCCCCAGTCACTCACTGGGCAGCCCTGCTGTTGGTGATGGGTGTCCCCACATGGGAAGTAAATCAGAGTTGGGAGGATATGTCCATAGGGAAACTGGCAGAAGGGACCAGAGGCTGGTCCAGCCTTAGTTGTGCTCAATGAGGGTGGGTGAGGACACCAGAGAGGCTGCCACCCAGCAGCCCCCAAAGCCTTCGTGACAAGGTTTGTGCAAGTTTTGTGTTCTTCCAAAATACTTTGTCTTTCATCCAACACTGTGCATCACCAGGAATTTTGTTTTGGCAAGAAGGCAACTCTTTCCACATTTCGCCAATTTCTAGTTTCTGGGGGCTGCATGGTTTTGTTGCTGTACACTGTCATGCACTTAACTGATTGGCACAATAGCAGCCCTTGAAAGACTGAAATAGAACCAGATAAGGATAGAAAACCACCGTTCTTGAGGCCTGATATTCAAATCACTTTTGCACTGCCCTTGGGAGGGATGGCCTTTGGTTATAAGCTGTGCTCTATCAGCGGAGAGCTGGCTGCACATGACCACAATGGCAGGACTCCAAGGACTGAACTTTAATGATGAATGTCACAGAATTCAGCTACATGGGCTTACTCTGGGGAAAGTAATTCTGTGTACAGTACATGATCTATGTCACCTGGAGTCCTTATCGTTTCTTTCAGCTATTTGCAGAGTTCTTTCGTGTTTGGGCTGCGGAAGGAGCTGCATTAATTCAGAGTTAGCAAACCTGAGGACAGGCAGAAATAAAATGAATCTGAACTTCTAAGCTTGCTACAGCAAGCGCTCTATGAGAGTGCAGAGTTGGTAAACTGAATTTAGCAAGCTTTAATCTTTAATTTGGGTCTATTTTCATTGTATTTTCTATTGTACCATAATTGGTACACTGTTAAGTTGTCTCTTGGGTTATGAATTACTACTGTATTAAGGAAATGAAACTTAAGTGAAGAATTTTGCTGACAGGGAACACGTGGCAGAATAAGCAGAATCTTTTTAACCATTAGTATTGTTACTATCGTCATGAATCGTTACTGCCATATATCAAGCAACACAGTTCCTAAACTTGAACGGGTAATAGCATGCAAGGTGCCATACATGGTTGTCTCTACCCAAGGAATGCACAGCCTAAATTTCATGGCTTTGCATGCTTATCAGCCTGCTTGAAGCATCCGTTTCATGGATTTCCATCACAGTTGTACTGCTGTCTTATACATGTATCATCTGTGACTAGCAGGCTTCCTCCAGCTCCTGCTGGTTAAAGAATAGCTCACCGAGCTCTGCCAGAAGTACTTGTTGCATGAAAGACCAATACACACACACACAGGCGCTTCCTGATAGCTAGTCAGCAGCGCTTCACTGGTGTTCCTCCCTCCATGAAAATTTTTAATGAATGAAAAAATACTAATTTCCTTTTAAATTTTGGAGGTTTTTTACTTTTTTAAATTTTTTAAACAGAAATCTGATAGCTTCAGTTCACAGTTGGGGCAAGAGCCAGCAATGTTTCTCTGGAAATCTTGGGCTTCTCAGGCTATGTTTGTATGCCTCCCTGAAAACATGACATTTCCCATAAAACTATCTGTTCTTTTAAAAGAAAACAACAAAAAAAAAGTTATTAGTTTCAAGAAAAAGGTTTTGTTAGAATTATTTTTATCAATTCCACATGTGCCTTTCCAGTTGGTTCCCTGTCAGTGTCCAATGCTGAAAACCTATTGCTCAAGGGGACCTGGGGAAATGCAGTAGCTGTAGTGACTTTGGCGTGGTGTCAGGACTGCTGCCAACTGCCTGGCCAGTCTCCAGCCTGAGCCAGGCACTTTCACAAGCTTTGATGGTGGGAGGCAAAGCATCCAAAACTCCTGCGAGGTACCACACAATGTGGCATGACATGGAGACTTACTCTCACCTCTTCTTTCCCCATGTGTGCGGTACATTTGAGGCTTGAGTAATGTTTTCTTTTATTTAGCTGTTGCATTTTTGCAAGACCGTATTCCTTGAACAAACCTAAAACCTGTGGCTATTGTGTGTAAATGCAGGTTAGCCTTTGCCATGCAAATTCCTCATCAACTTGTAGTGCACAGTACTAAGTCAAAGTTAGCTTTGCCCAGTACTCCCAAATTACATCGGGTTTTACCAGACTGAGGATCAGTGGTAATCTGCACATAGGACCCTCATAAGATTTTCAGTCAGCTCTTGGCATTGTCACAGATATTTAGTGTGAACTGAAACAACCATTAAGGCACAAGGCTTATTTCTCCCCTACCGCCTCAAATAACCTCTACAGCTGATAACTGAAAGGCTGCAGACTTTTAACGTAAGGCACATCTCATGTATGGGCCTCTTTTAGGTGCTTACATCAGAATAACAGGATAGCTAAGTAGGCAAGATACTTCTGTAGATTTGCTGTCAACTGTGAACTCTAGGCAAAGACCACCTGTTTTCTGTATATCAGACCCTTTCCTTTTAGGGTTTAAAATAGATTCTGTGTTAAAAGAGCCATGCAAAATGTTCATTTTATTTCCTTCTTTCCTTATATAGATAAGAAACATCCTGTGCACAGTTGTGAGAAGCAGTTGTTTGAGCCTCCTCAGACTGTCAGATTGATGGTTTTTAGTGCACTGAAGTGTAGTAGAAAAATGGAAACTATAAACCTATATAACGTGAATTGTCTAGGCCTTTAACCCTACTTAGGAAATCAGGATAGATATGTATATTTGAAGAAACTCAATAAACCCTGTTTTTAACATTGTGAAATTTGCTATTGACAGAGCTGAACGTAAACATGGTTCAAGGCCAGTGACTTAATTCTAGGTGACACCACTCCTAATCCTTTATGGCTGAATCCTTCAGTTTTATCTGTGACTCTGGGAAAATGTCTGTCAAGGCTGAAGTCACTTGCACCAGGGGATTAGCAATTTTTGCATTCCTTTGAAAGGTTCAGTAATTCCCATGAAAGTCACAGAAGCTGAGGCATTTGTGGAGACTGTGGGCAGTGGTAATCTTTACATCGGTGTACAAATTCTTGCAGAGCTGGACTGTAGTGCACATCTGTAGCCTCTAATTCTGACCCTCGTGCTATGTGCTGGAAAAAGCTCTGTGTTGTCCTCCAGCTGCAGGTACTCAAGGGGAGGAGAAGAGGGAAGATGCTGCTGCTGGTTGACCCAAGGCTGGAACCACTATATTGATTTTTTTTTTTTTTTTTAGCCCAGAATACTTGAAAGCTATATAATGAAAAGGCTTTGGGCATCTGCAAGTTCATGAGCTAAGAAGCTCTTCATTAGGAATAAATCAAAAAATGTGGTCCAAATCCAGCAATCGGAAGGAGTTTAGCTTGAGGAAATGCTTTTAATGTGTGCATGTCATCCTCCTTTAGCAGGACAAAAGTCTGCTGCTATCAACTGCTAATACAGTTATTCTCTTCTGGCTTTATTGTTAGAGGTCTTGACTTTGGTGCTAAAATCCCAAGTATAAGCCTTTACGTTTTCTGGCACCCCATAGCAGGGGGTTGGCATTACGGGAAAGGCTAAGCAGCATGCCAGCCTGGGTTTCAGTACTTTTATATGTTATGTGGAATTTTTGAGTATCCCACAGCACTGGCTGCTGTGTGCTGGCTGACCTTCAGGACATCTCATTGTAAGGTACCTGTGTTACCTGAGAATTATTAAGAGGATTTTGGGAGGTGTTATAGACTTGCCCAACAGCTTCAAGGAAAATTATAGTTACCTTGTTAGACTCAAGAGTCCGCCAGTTTTCATGATAGGCACTGGTTTTATTAGCAGTTCTGTAAATTCTGCTATGGGAAAAAGAAGGCAAAAGCCATATTGTTAGTTATAATGTCACTGAGCTTTCTAAGCACGGGTTAGAGAGGTGGTGTCATCCTTAGAGTAGTGAGAATTGGCACAGAATTTTTAAGTCCATGTTTAGGATCTCAAATAAGTAGCCTGATTTTCAAAAATGCTGAGCAGATCCCGCACACCTTATGAAGTGAGACTCTTTGAAGCCAGATGGAGTTGCCGGGTGCTTGGAGCTTTTGAAAATCAGGATCTAAACTCCATTTTAAAGAGCTCTTAACATTAGTCACCTATTTTTGAAAATACTGACCTACGTCTGCTGGCATCTAGAACAACTTCTGTGTTAAAAGTGTGTTTGATGGAGAGAGGGGGTAAGATCTCCCATGCTGAAGGGAAAAATCCTGGTCTGTTTGAAAACATTTTCTCAGATAAGAAACATATTGAGACAAAACTGAAAGCTTCCTTCCCCCCTGCCTTTTTTTCTTAAATACTTTTGTTCATACTCTGTGTTATGTGGTTTGTATTTTTGGCCTCCAGTTTCCATTTGGTACCTCAAGAGATAACAGGACTTTGAGAACTCTTCAGTAATTTGGAGTGAAGGCAAGATGGCTGAGGAAAAAAATGTGCCCAAGCTTTCCAAATGAGTTACACCAATTTTTACCAGATGTAACACTAATGGTCTCGTCATAAATTAGTCTTTTTCCCAGACTACAAACTGGAGCCATCTCCATAGCTAGAGACAAAGTCAAGGACTGCACAGGGAATGAGACTCACTAAAATCAAGAAAAATGGGGGGAAAAAAGGGAGAAAACAATGGGGGGAAAAAAAAAACAAAACCCACACCACCACCAACAACAAAAAACCCAGAATGTTAGGGTACAGGAGAAAGAGAAAGAAGTGTTGAGCTTAAAGCAAATAAGCCAGATCCCTGTTCTACAAAGCTGAGGTCAGTTGGGAAGTACTCGGGAGCTGTTTGGAGGGGGGAGGATTATGGTTGCTAGTATTCTTTGCATTATGTTATCTAAATGTAAATTCCTGTCTCTGATGTAACATGCTGGTTAGACCCTATAATTTATGAACCAAACAAAGGATGAAATGCGAAAAAGTTGAGAAGAAAAATCTGCAGCTCTGTGTAATTCTTACTGAGAGCTGATATAAATGGAAGACAAATCAAAGGCAACAACAGTGCCACACGTTTTATCTCTCACCCTGTGATGTATATTAGTGTTGTATCCCATTGTGAGCCAGAAAGAACATTTACAATTTTAGAAAACACTGCATAATGGCTCTCTGCAAGGAGGAGAAGCAAGCATATGACTGCCAGTACTGACATTTGCTTTTTCCTGGCCTGCAAAATTGCTTTTCTGGAAGCTCTGTTGTGGGCAAAATTTTTCTACCCCACACTATGAATTTTGAATTTGGCCTTAAAATTTACTTCAAGAAATAGAGCAAATAAACCTGACTGATTTGGTAATCTAAATCCAGTCTTCAACCTTGCCAGGAAATACCGGCCAAGCCAATCATCATGTCCTGGACACTCCTAAGGTGTAGATGGTAACACCCAAGCTGGTGGATTACTTTTCTCTAAAAGCAATCCACATGAGTCATCTTTTCCATTGTGCTTTTCAGTGTTTTGGAAATACTCTTGGCTTCATGGGAGGAGGCGAGTGTCAGGAGGGTAGGTGGGTATTTCAAGTGTTAAACACTAGCTGCGCTGTTGCTGTCTGGCTCTGCACGTCCCTTGCTCCCTAAAATGTCTGTGGTAAAAGCTGATTTTTGAGACATGCAGCTGAAATGGGTAGAAGAACATGATTGCCACCATGGAGCTGAAACACCCATGGTAATAGCTAGATTGTTCTTTTATGCTTGTCTTGGTTTGGGAGTAGGTGGCATGTGACTCCCTCTGGCAGTACTATGAGTTAGGGATTTTGGTACCCTCATGGCTTGTTTCTATGTGATCTGTGTTGACAGGAGTGCGTGCTTATTGCCTGCTGGCATAGGGCAGGCAGAGGTTAGACCACCCCTTGCTCTGATGTAGTTGCGCTGTTTCCTGGGGAAACATCTTACTCCACGTCGTCGTAAAATCTTGTTCTTATATTCATCTCGTTATCAGTAGAAATTAGAAATGGCATCCACACTTAGGAGGTAATATACACTTGCAATATGTTTGCTCTCCCTCCCATTCCTTTGAGGATCCGTGGTGTTGGCTCGCTCACTGCTGTAGAGGAGGGTGCCAGGCTTTTGCCAGAGAAATGGGGGAAGCAAGCAGCATTAATGACATCCTCTGGCAGCGAAAGCCACATGAATCTCCAGAAGCCAGATTTCAGCGATGGCTTCTCTCCACGGGGTGCATGGCACTTCCCAAGCAGAATCGGGAGCATCGCCTTGGGTAACTCACCCAGTGCCGCCAGCTATGACTCGGCTATTTACCAAGGGAAAACAACCCCCAAACATTTATTTATTAAAAATTGCTTACTACTCTTGAATGTAAATATATATACACAAGTGTGCCTGGGTGTGCTAGTGTTTTAAACAGTTTTATTTAAACTTCTGTTATATTTTGATGGGTCACCATCCAGGTCTGAAACAACAGCTCTGAGAACTGGAACAGGTGAAGAGCAAAATTAGTCCTTTTTTAACAGATCTGTGTTTATCACCATGTAGTTAAACCTGACTGAAAAAATTTTGTCTTTGAAGGAGTCAGAGCAGAGCTCAGTTAAAAAAAAAAAAAAAAAAAAAAAGATACATTTCTTTAATTGTTTTTGAAAAATGGTCATTATTGAACATGTGCCTCGGTAAAGGAAAAAGGTAAGTATCATCTGCTAAGTCTTCGTTATTGAGTGCTGCCAATTGCCACTTCTTTTCAGGCGGGTGAGTTTCATATTATGTTCTGTTTGGTTTTAGGAAGCTAACAGGTTTCTAAAAATTAAAACAGAGTGCTCGATCAGGAGCTGATGATGAGCCTTTAGAAACGCAAGTACTTCTTCCAAAGAGCAAGACGTTTCAGCTGGGTGTGTTGTATCCTCTGCTTCTGGTTATCCAAGGTTTTATTGAGGTTTGGGTTTTTGGTGTTTGGGGTTTTTGAATTAACTTTAATTTTCAGGCTGACTGTTGTATCTTTATATCACAGTATGTTTGCAAATTATAGCGTACCTGTAAGGTCACATATATTAGCAGAACTTTGTTGAACTTCATGTGCCTCTCCTTGTTGTGAATATTATGTTTTATTTTAAGCTGCAAAATTTAGGTTGGGGTGTCTGGCTAAATAACAGGGAAGAGTCTTTCTCCCACACTGTACGTTGTTACTGCCGTTCAGGTAGATCCATACGCCCTCCTTATTTACCCTTCTGCTGCTGTTCCCTGCTACTTTGAAGGTCATTCTTCATATACTTGGCAATAGTCTCCTTGAAAAGGAATTGAACAGAATATTTTCCAAGTCTTCTCTTCGACTCAGCAATAATCCCTTTCAGAAGCGGTGACCCCAGAAATGAGTGGTTGCAGCTCTAAGGGTGAGCAGCCCCGCCTGTGTTACCAGAGTCTCAGGCAGAGCCTCCTTTTGTCCTGTGTGGATGGCTCGCTTTTTCACCCCATCATCCCCTCTGCTGTAGCTGGGGAGTGTGGACTTCATAAAAGATGTGGGTGCTTGTCTGAAAGGAACTTTTCTAACTTCCAGTTCTTGGGCAATTTGCTATTTGTGTCCTCCTGGGTTCTTACCCTCTCCCTCCCTGCCCTCTCCTTATTATTTATTTTAAAAATATTGTTTCTGTTCACCCCCTGCATGCACCTAGTTCTGTGCAGCTGCTCAGGGCTGTCTCTTCTGTTTGGAACGGCTCCTTTGGAGAGAAATGGAAAGTTTTTTTCCCTTTTCTGAAATAAATAGTGTGTTGTTCTGACAAATCTGGCCTACTTAGGAGATCCAGGACCTCTTTGCTTTCACAGGCAATTGCTTTGCTGCGGTTTTCTCAAGATCATTTGAAATGCTCAGACAATAGAGTGAATGCAAGAGTGAAATGGAATAGAGGCACAGTATGCGCTGATGGAAAATCCAGCAACAGCACGAGCTATTAAGTTGTTCGTGTTGGAGGGGAAAGCAAGGCCTGTTAAAGCCATTGGGCTCACGGGTTGGTTCTTCAAAATTACAAACCGAGTCCTCACCCCCGATTAGTGGCGCAAAGAGGAATTAAACTTGCCTTACAAGGACAGCTGGAGACAGAGTAGGTACATGGTAATGAGCATCATGAGGCTGTGGAGAAAATCATGTGGTGGGAGTGGAGGTGCAGGAACCATGCTGGCAGCCAGTGGTCATTCCTATGGCTGGTTTGCTCCAACGGCTGCAGAGTTAGAAAAACATTTCCGAATGCCCAACACCATTCCCCCTTGTGAAAGCTGAGCCTCAGCAGATCTGGAGATTTCCTGCGGCTTACATGAAAGGTTCCTTCAGTGCTGTAATTCCTCACACCTTAGGATCAGGAAGCTGGTGGTCAGGAACTGAACCAAATCATGAGTTTCATAAACAGTTGAAGGTGGCAGGGAAAATAATCATCCATTCATTCATCATGCCATTTCTGTTCATTCAGAAGCTCTTCACTTTTTATAATACTGCTGAGCATGCTATCTGCCTTATTTGTAGGCAGGGAAATGGAGCATAAGTTCTTTGGAAGCTGTTTGGGACAGATGATCCACTAGCTTGAATACAACCAGGCAACATTTTAGTTGTGCTAACAGCCAGCGATGAAAGCTTCTGGGTGCTCCATTTCAGACATTCCCTGCTGCAGGCTGCTTCTCTGATGAGAAATTTCCTAGAAAGATTGTCTGGAAAACACCAACATGGCCTCTTACATAGCTAAGGCTTTGTCAGAATAAAAAAAAAAAAAAAAAAGCCAAAAAGGGCTTTGCTTAAAACGATATGCCCTTGTATTCATCAAGAGCCCGCTGTGTGCAGGTTTATCCTGTTGTTACAGAGAGACAAAAGATACAAAGAGCTCCTGATGGGCATTAGCGATTTTAGAGACGCCCAATTTGTATGGGTCTTATGGACCATATTGCAGAGAGACAATCCTCACTGCACTCCCATTCCCACCTTTAGGGAAAAGGAGGCATAATGAGATTTACAAAGAGTATGTTTAATAAAGGGCTGGAAGGGATAGGGATAAGCGGATCTTAGAGACTTTTAAATCGCATTAAAAAAAAATTGCTGTTCAGCTTGAGCTGGAAATAACAGTGGCTGGAAGCAGTGCAATGCCTTTAGGTACAGTTGCCTGCACAAACACAGAGAGCTGATACGATGCACACTACACCGGAGGGACGGGGAGCCTCATTGCGCTGGGTTACTCTGGGAGACAAAGCCAAAATGCCAAAAGGGGAGGGTAGATACTCCATTTAACAATGAAGGGTCTGCAACGTGAATCCTGACAGCCCACGCGTGGCGTTAAGAAACGATGCCCAGCACCTTCAAAAGCCCAGCAAAGCTAGCATCCTGGCCAGCACACCCTCCTCTGAAATCTGTATCCTCAAGTTTTCATCTTTCACGTGCCTAATTGCTGGTGGGGGTTTCTTTGATTGAAGTAGAATACTCGTGATTTAACAGATGGAGAGGTTTGTTGTTAAGGAAGCCACACTGAATAGCGAGAGGCACCTTTGCAGTAGTTCTGTCCCTGCAGACTCAGCACTGTCATGCTCGATCTGTGCTTTGTGGAAGGATGGCAAGGGGGAAAACTGCTCACCAACTTGAACAGAACAAAGTACAGACAGACCACAATTGCTGTCTGTATTTTAGAGCCCCGAGGGCAGTGGGTTGGGTGGTTTTGCATGTAGAGCCATACAAGAAGACAGTGTAAATCTTTCATGTGGTATAATCTGGTCTGGATAAAAGGGTCAGTCATCCCAGATGGACGTGTTGTACAGGAGTCAAACTGAGCCCTTCTATCGCAGGCAGCTTCAGTTTCTTAAGTGAAGCAGCATTGCTCAAAAATACAGCAGTAAACAAATTACATGAAGGCTTGACAGTCACATTAGCAAAGAGCTACATTGAAATGAGTTGGAAGAAAGAAAAAAACATCTCTGGCTATTTGCAGAGCAAGAAAAATGGAACTGGTTTTGACAGATAAGACAATGCAGCTGTGGGTCAAAAGAGCTTTGTCTCTTTTTTGTTGCTGCAGATGAAAAATGGTGCCTTCAAATTTTAAACAGAGAAATTTGGATTTTAACAAGCCTCTGTCTCTCAGAGTCTCCCAATTAGGGGAAGCATACTTACAGCTAAATTCAAAATAGAAAATTTTTTTCAGTGCGTATGAATTGGGGAAATCTGTGTTGTACAGAGTAGCTGCAACGTGTTTTTCATAGAGGTGTGATTTTTTTCAAAGTACATAACATGAGTAAAGGCAACTGTTCTACAAATAATTGACTAAATAAATTGACTAAATAAATGACTAATGAATTTCCCCTGGTTGCAAATTGTCCATGGGCAGGATAGTATTTCATTGGAATTCTGTGGCAACACCCCAAATTGCTGGACATGTTACAGGAGTAATGACCTTGCCATTTGCCTGTAAAAGTAGAAGTAGTTGTCTGGACTGTTGTATTATTGATAACCCTTGTCTTCCTCAAATATTCAGAGTGATCTTAGGGCCAGGGTTTCCCACTTAGTTGCAAGACTTCTAAAATTGGGGAATTTTTAAGATTTAAGTGATCTTGGTGTTTGCCTGATTGCACTGACAGAACTCCCGTATGCATGAAGGCTGTTTTTCTGTTTGTCTTCAAGTTAGTCTATGACCTTACAACAAGCTAGGAACTAGTAGCAGAAATCCGAATTCCTGATTCAGAGACCACTTAACAATCCCTTATCCACACCTGGTGCAAGGACTCTGACAAGGCTGGTCTCGAAGGCTGGGCTCTGCCAAGAGAGCCCAGGCTCCCTCGATAGTCAGCAGAGAGAAATAAACTCCCGTACGGTGGGCAGCTCCAAGCAGAAACCCAGTTCAACTGCCTTTCAGGAATGATTCATCGATTGTAGGGAGACTAACTGGGATTTTACTAGGAATAACCTGGGAGAGGAGCCTGCCTCTCTCTCCTGATTACGAAGGTGCTCTTCAGTACACAGCAAAGCCTTGCGGATGATCAGGTCACACTGAGTTTTATGGACTGCTCTGTGTTACAGCTTCTAAGTCTGCATTGTTGCCTGCTTTTATCACTTGAAATAGGTGCAAAGGGAGGACAATGAGGAGGATTGCACTTTTTACTTATTAGGATTTATCAGGGTTGTGGAGAATAGATGTCTGACTTCTGTACTCAGGCACTTTTTAAATTGACACTAATGTACCAACAACCACCACATCTTCATGTTAATCTTGAGTTGTATGTGAATCTGGAACCACATTTCTCTAGAGAAAGAACAGTGTATTAGCTGTAACAATGCTGAACTACTGATAGATTGTGACTAGAAAGAGGGGGGAAAAAGATGAAATAACAGTACAGAGATTTCTATCTTCCTGGTATATATTTGTCTTATGCATTTCAAAAGTCTGGGAGCCATCCTTGCCCATGCCAGAAGCCTGTTGTCACTTAGTGCTAGGCTGGTTGTGTAACCAGCCTGCAAAGGGTTCAGGTAACGAGCTCTGTCAGGAGCGCAATTGGAAATGGTAATTGAAATTGAAAGTGGTATCTCCCAGGCTCCCTCCCCTTCAGTAACTCTCAGCTCCTGCTTGGAGACCCAAAATACCTCACTTGTTTGTGCTCTAACCTGAAGCAATCAAAACAAGAGGGTGAGGGGAGACCTCTAGAATAAATTGGTTGTCAAAGCGGTTCTGGTATCGATCAAGTTCTGTTGTTTATGTGAAATGGGCTCATTTCTGTCTGGCACTCGCTTTTACTGCACGGCAGGGAAGGAAGCTTTTTAGATAATACCCTTTCTACATGCATGGGCAGTATAGTGAATGCCTTGTCCCCTACCCACAATAATAGCATGGGAAGAAATGCATATTTATATTAACCAAGTTTGAAAGTCTTCCCAAAAATTGGATGATATAATGCGCAAGCCCCCTCCAAAGGTTTTCAGTGGTGCTCGGCTTTGGTAAAGTTTAAAATACCTTCTGCCTTGTTTGTCCCTGAACGTTGTTTCCCACTATCATTTTCTTGCTGAGAATATCCAACAATCAATATACGCTATTAAAAAAAAAAGACCAATACGGCCATAATCCCCTCCTAGAAGGATAGGGAATCAGCTATTCAGACTTGGAAAGAAGGTGAAAATGCAGAACGCACATCAGTGCTCTTCCAGCAATGTTTATCACCCTAAACCTCTCAAAGTAATTTTGCAAATTTGCTGCTGCTGTTTTTCCTCTTTTCAGCCTCTCTTTAGGGCTGCTCACCCCAAGAGGCAAACCTGTAGCTTTTCGTATTGAGGGCCCTCAACGCCTTCTGCTTTTGTCCCTGCAATGGCAGCCCTAATTAGCACATGTGCACAGGCACGCATATGCACAAAATGTCTTTTCTTTAATTAGTCTCTGTCTTCACCTAGCACTGTGCCAATAACCCTTTGCATCTGTCAGCTGCATGAGAGATTTCTGTAATTGAAAGCACGAAACCTTTCGTCAGCATGGTGAAGCCAGGTGTGCTGGCTAGTTAACAGGAGATCTTGAGATAGGGCCTGGGAACTTCATGTGGGCGCCTTTAGAACCTGACAACAGAAGAGTGACTAGGTGTCTCTAGCTGTTAGAGAAACTGGGAGCCAAGACATAACCTGTCACATTCTATCTGCTTTGTTTGGTTAATAGATGGTGTTTTAGAGGAGACAAAGTCAGACTTGGAAGCATCAGCTGGCAATTGAAGTGTATTGGTATTAGCAGGGATCCCAAATCCCTAAATCAAATATCTGAGTGTCTTGGTGGGAAAGGCTGCGTCCGCTACAGGCAGCCCACGTGGTGGGAGGGTTGGTGTTCCCAGATTTTGCTTTTCATAAAGCTCCTTCCTCCAGCTAGTGGAAATGTAGCACAACCCAAATTCTAGTGTACCTACCTTGATTAATTAGTGCTTTCATATTCACCCAAATTTCATGTTGATTTTGCTAGAGGAAGGCAGGCAGGTATTTTAAACACACCTTCTCAGCCTTGTGCTTGACAAGCTCCTGCCATATGTATGGACTTCTGCAGTGAGGTGACCTGGGTTCATCCTTTGTGTGAGTGAAACAGAGCCATGGGCAAGTGCTGGGAAAGCTTGGGCTTGTTGGTGCATATGAAACCTCAGGGGAAAACCGCGCTCGCTCTCCTGAATTCCCTAGAAAATTGTCAGAGATTTGATGTGCCCACAAAGGGGCCATCTCAGGCATTTGCTGACATGTGGAGCTCACCCTCACAGATGTTTACAGGCATTTTGAGTGTTTGTGCAGGGAGATGATGTATACCAGTGCGGAAGAGGTGGGGCTGGTGATACAACAATCCACTGAAGGATTTCTGCAGTAGAATTAAGATCTATCAAAATTATGGGTGATGTCTCCATCAATGTCATCCATCACACTTTCCCCTACGCTCACTAAAATGGCTAATTAAGCTTTCCGGTTGCTATCTTTTGTTGGTTTCTGTATTTGCTGGGTTCTTGTTTTAGCTTTTCGATGCTTGGTGGGACCATACACAGTGCGCTGGAAGTTGCCTGTGAGATAGCATTGCCAGCATAGCGAGTTTAGAGGAGACTAAAATCTCCATGACAATATATTGGCTTGCAGATATGATTAGAAGGAAAACTGGCTGAAAACCCCAGTGGTAGAAACGTGTTTAGGGACAAAATAACTGCAGTGCCCTGAAATGCATTAAAAACTCCCACTCTAGACTTCCACAGAATGGGGAAGGAGGTGTTTGGGTTACTATGAATGTTTAATCTCTGTTGCTGAAAAGCTAAATTATTTCAGCTCAAGAGTAAACCATTTTTGAGATGTCTCTGTCCTTGCTACACTTTGCTGTCTCATAATAGTCACCAAAATGTCTGGATCACTTAGCAACCAGTAGCTTGACATCCTGTTGTTCAGCTGCAGGATAGGTGCAACAGGCTTTATAGCGGCCACAAAAGTAGAGAAGTAGTGTGATGGAAATTAACTAAAAATGGGCTTCTCAGCACTCCAAATGGCAGAATATTAGGTGAAGTGTATACGAAACAGCAAAACCACTTTTTTTTTTCTATTTCAAATATTGTTAGGAGATTGAATCTAAGCTTCCAGACAAAACTGAGGCAGAAGAGATAAAAACGTTGAGTTACAGTGATAAAATGCATTTTCCTAAATTCAAATTCTAGTTTGTGTCTGACTACCCAGTATATTTGAACTCTCACTGTATCTATTTTCACTCTGCTAGCTAGAGAAACTTTGTAAATGTGATTAGGTCCCCATCATATATTGCATTTTATGAGCAGGGGGATTCTTTAAAAATGATGAGAATAGAATGGCAGGGAGGCAGAAGCACACATCATTATGTGGTTTTAACAATCCCTGTTAGAAAAGAGTGCAGATCACTACAAATATTCAAGCAATTATTTTCAAGCCATATTCCTCCCCCTATATCCTTTGCCCTGTTCTCTAATGACTGTGGCTTTTTAGATTTTAGATACATTTTATTACTACATATTTAGATGCATTTTACATTTGGACACATGTAGATACAGCAGCAGAGTCTATAAAGGTGAGCATGCCAGAAGAAAAAGAAACAACACAGACATACAGAGTCCAAGAATTATACATTAATGAGATGCTGTAAGTATTGACTTTTCTCCTTCTTTGGCTTGTCTTATAGGAA
>NW_010140696.1:24507-51457 GCF_000699245.1 Pterocles gutturalis | reverse complement strand
GAAAGAGGAAATTTCTGGGGAGCCTATGAAAGTTGACCTCACATGTGAAGCAGCAGATGTTTCAAATAAGGATGGTATGTTGTTCTAATATATTTTAATTGTCCTGAAGTAGATATGTAGCATGCCTTTTTGTTTGTATACCTCCCCACCAAAATAGGACTTACAGTCTCTTTAACTGAGTCTTCTTAAGAGTTCACACAATCTCTAGTGTCCTGGAAGCCCGGTGGAGGTACCTTTCAGTGCCATACCTTCCTAGTTGACTGGGTTTATGTGTTCCATTGGTATGTTCAATCTGCCTGCCTTTTAACTAAGCAATATTTCAGACCCACTGTAATTTTGATTTGGATATCAAATCGGCCAAGATGTGTGTGGTCTCACACAGGAGTCAGAAGATATTTCTGAAAATATGTGCCTGACTCCACTGTGGGGCAAGCATTAGCTGTATAACCTCTCTGAACTCATATGATGGCTTCCATCTAGCTCAGAGCTGCTTTCCCTTCTTCCTCCTCCTTCAGAGTCCATGCGTAGCTCAGTCTGGTAGCAGATGGAAGTACTCTCCCTAGGACATTTACTATTGATAAAACTATCACAGTTTTGTGACCCAACAGCAGTTCCAGTCAGGTTTGTGGACATTACCAACTCAAATCTCATGACTTGGAAGTGAAATTTTTTTGACATTGACCTTAGTGAGCTTGTGAGCACTTGTCTTGCAAAGTCCTGGGAAGGGCTGAGTACCAGGACACTGCTCAAGCTCTGCAGTGCATAACATATTTGTAATCAAAGAAATTGTCCTTCCAGGCTCTTTCTGTGTGTAAAGACATAAGGGATGGGATCAGCATCCTGGTGCTTAGGTTTTGGTGAGGCAGACCCTTTATCATTCTTCTAGGTTGGTTCTTACAGCTTAACAGAGCTACGTAAGGGATTTTCTTGGTTTTTACACAGAGGGTACTCTTTGCTCCAAATGGCAGTGAGTTTGGTATTGGGGTTCCAGTCTTTGTTTTATTATTGTGGACTCCTCTCTGTAGCGAAGGCTGATTTTTAATTCCTCCTTTAACCTCTTCAGCATTGACATAATATAAATTCAAGGCATACTTGTTTACATTTCGAAGACAAAACAATTATATTCTTTTTGATATGAGTTCTTACACAAAGAATCTAACGCTGATTTCCTTCCTCTGATGTCAGATCATGCTGCAGCATTTGAATTGGTGGCTGATTTCAATACTGGCCTACAGGGAAGTTTTTGCAAGCACAGGAAAAGAAAGCATGCATAATGGATTCTCTTGTTTTTAAAAAATACTAGAGATTATGCCAGTACTAGTAAATGTGTAGAATAAAGCCAAACCAGCCTTCTCTCGTCGTCCTCTGAACAAACAAATGAAAAAGGCATAGTCGTATTAGTATATTTGAATTTCAAATCCCTGGAATGGTCTGGGCTGCTTATTGAAAACAAACCCAAGTTTACTAAAAGAATATCTTAAGGGATTTCCCACTGGAAAGAAAAGCGATCATATAGCTCTTGTAATGTGCGCCCTGGTGCAGCACAGCTGGATCAGTTGACAGCTTCTGAAATTATGATCTCGATAGGTTTCTTTGTTTCAAATCGTGCTTATCTTGTAAGGTCTTCTACATATAACTCATCATGTAACTTCCTGTGAATGTTCTGTGAACATTCTCAGTTATGTGAAAAGGCAGGGAAAGGGTGTTTACTGAGGCTGCAGAAAACTACTCTGCTGTTCAGGGAAGTGTTCATTTCTCTGCAACTTAAGTTGTTATTGGGATTATATTACAGGGTGTTTTTTCTTGGGGATGTGTATATTTAAAAAAAATCAGAATAGAGGAAAGATCAAACTCCCCATGCTCTGTTTTATCTTAAGGGTTAGGTTTTGCTGAAAAAAAACCAACCTATTTTTTTAAAATGTACTGGGTAGTAGTTGAGATTTAAAAAAATCAAGAAGGTTCCCTTTGACAGTAATTTTTATGTAAATTGCCTATTTTTTCTCTGGTCCCCTTCCTTCCGCCCCAGGAGAGCTCATCGCTTCACAGCTGAAAGCACAAGCATATATCACCAGGTACCCCTCAGCAGCCCGGCTCTTGTGTTTTAATTTCATGTACCATGTCACAGCAAAAAGCACTTTAGAAATACAGAGAGTTTATACAGCTTAGGTGGATCTTGATATTGGTTCATCTAGTGGGCAGGACCATAATAGTGATGTATTCCAGAAATGACTATTATTTGCAAGATGAACGTGATTAGCCCTCAGGAAAGCTGTCAGAGGATGTGTGCGTAAGCCTGAATAGGGATGTGTGTACAGAGATACACGTTGCTATTGGCAGTCTCCATTGGCCACCAGAGCGAAGACCCTTGGATATTAAATTCTTATACCCAGGATTCTTATACCCAGGATAAATTTGCTGATTAGTTATTTTTTAATGACAAACCCCACTTTTGGTGACTGGTTGGTTTCCAAAATGGTGTTTCCCCTGGTAGCTCTTTTTTTTTTTTTTTTTTTTCTTTTAAATTACACTAAAGCTTTAAAGATTACTAAAGTAGATGTTATATTCCAGCTGCTATTAGGCAGATCAAAGTCTTCACTCTTTTCGTAATGTGGTTACTCATTCGCTTTTTTAATTTCCAGCCTGTGGAAAGCTGCATCCTGACTTGCCGACACAATAGGAGTTTAAAAAAAAAAAAAGATTAAGGCAGTGTCAAACCTGAAATTTCCCAGTTTTTTATAAGCTTGTGCAGGCTGATGAATGCGCCATCAGCAACCTGACCTTCACATGATTCACCAAAGCAATCTAAAAGCAAGATCTCAACACCTAACACCCTCATGGTCTTTATGGTGTTCATGTAATAGCCAAGAAACAAGCAACTACCAAGTAAACAGGTGCACATGTTTTATCACTGCACAGCGGGTTGGATTCAAGATAGATTATTTTCCTTCTAGGCAGTCTGGAGCTGAATGTGCTATAGCCAAATTATGTGGATGCAAGGGTTGTTTAGGAAGTGGCTGAAGAAATACGTTATGTTTGCAAGTAAGAGCCTGACTGAGCTCCTATTTAAATCAAGATGGTAATATTTAGGTGTCCTCTGCTATCCAGGTCTACAGCATAATATCCTGGGGTGGGGAAATGCAGTCGCTCTCTCACAGACAACGGTAAATCTGGTTTTCCAGTATCCCATTTGCCTGTCTTCTCTACTTAGATGCTACGCCGTGACTCGTGGCTGACCTTTAAGCACGTAGCTCTCTTGCAGGGGAGAGGCCAGATGCCTTGCTGCCAATGCACATCTACTGGGTCAGCAGCAACTGCAGCGCTTTGATGGATGTGAACTAGACGCTGGGTTATTTCTTCTCCTTGTGTGGGGAACTTGCTTGCTTTTGAGGGAAAGTCCTTCCCTGGTCCTGATTTGGGAGCTGCTAAGCAGCTCACACATTGAGAGAAGAAATGCAAACGGGTCTTCCCAATGGGCCAAAATTTAAGGGAAAACAGACAGGGAGAGTACAGAGGAACATCCGTTTCCATCGCACAGAAATGTCCATTTCTGGCATAAGAAGCCCCACATGAAGCTGCAGGATGAGGAGCAGATAAAACTGAATTCAGGAGATGTGCAGCTGCCTTGAACTTGAGGTGCTTCACTGAGCTGCTGGCTGTTGTAGAATATTACGATAGGTGCAAAAAGGCTGCTAACGTAAGTTAGCAGTTTAGTACCTCTAAAAACATTGTTTAGTGGGGAGAAGGAGAGTTTTGGCTTGCAGTGCGATGGAATGTAGCGTGCCCAGGGCTAACAACGTCATTCTGACATTAACTCGTGCTGGGAGGCATGAGGGCTGTGAGTCACATCCCTGCCGTAACCGGTGGCAGGTCTTCTATCTGCTCTTGTAGTAGGTGCTTTGCTGCTGTGGTATTTTTCTGGCTAAATATAGAGGATTGTGTAGGTGGCCTCATAGTGACATCTGTTGTTGGGGTTCACCCAGAGGTCTGCAGAAGCTTATCCTTCAGTTAGATCTTCCTGCCCCTACCAGCATTAATGCAAAGAGCTGAGCTTAGTCACAAACACGTAGGAAAAAGCTCATAGTGAAACCTGCAGGTGCCTTAGCAAATTGTGAGTCATCTCCCCACTGCAGCATGCACAGCAGATGCTTTTTGCACCAGTGATGCAGCATGCCTGGCTGTCATTTCCACCACAAATCAGTGGGACTCAGTGATTTCTCTTACTTCCCTGCTGGCAGGGGCTTCAGGTCCCAGGTCTCCACCAGAGCTCCCCCCATGTTTTCACGTTGCCCTTAAAGCATTCCCAGGGGGTTTGCAATTTGACTCCCTCTATGTGATGTGCTATCAGCATGACAGGCAGGTTTCAACTGCTCCTAGCCCTAGGAAAAGGAAGGGGAAAGAGGTGTTCTAATCTGGGATGCTGACGGAGCCTAACCTCAGCTTTTAAATGAAGCCTTGGTTTTGCAGTAGATCTCTGTAAAACGTGAGTGAAACCTCACGGTATTTTCAGAAAACCCAGCCAGTGAAACTGGCCAGCGTAATGAGGCTGAGAAAGGCTGCTGTCATCAGTGTGCAGCAGCTTTCCCTTAATGATTTTTTTATTAAGCATCCTGTCTTTGCTATGCAAATGTGCATAAAGAACACAGCATCGCTAAATGCGATGTGCATCAGAGCTCTGTAATCAGGAGCGGATACTTTTCTTATTATTCATTGCATACATCCAGGAAGCCATTACAGTATCTGTTCTGCATAGGGATGATGAATAATTTACAAATAATTCATCAGAACCCTAACACGTGTATTGACATGATATTGACTCAGAAAGAGATCATACTGTCTGGCTGAAAGTAGCATGGTTATTGATTTTTGCCTTTTTTTTCCCTCCCCTCTCCCATCTTCCCTTAGTTTCCAAATCTCCCATGCAGGTTTGAGGTTTTTTCCCCGTCACCCAAGTCAGACGACTTGTAATCTGCAGTTGATATCACAACATAAAGCGAGGTTAAAGAAAGGGAAAAGAGTCTTAATATAAATGTCATTGCATAATAAATACTAAGTACTAATGTTAAAAAAATGCACATGCTGAAGTAACCCTTTTCTGGTTAGCCTAGATAGGACCAATCACATCTGCCATAGTTTGAATTACATTTTTTATAAGAGCCACGCTGAAATGATTTTATGCCTTGTATTGAAGTTATTTCTTATTTTTTTAGTAATTTTAAATGAGAAAAAAAAAGTTTGATTTTATAAATGGATAGTACACAAGTGAACTAGTATGTGCAGGAGTATAGTGACATTGCCCCTGCATCCTCTCTTAGGCCCAAGCAATTTGCAGTTCCAGGGCACCCAAAGGCAGTGGCAGCATCTCTATAACTGGAGATAGATCAGGCCCAGGTCCTGCCGGGGGCTTTGTCAGAAGCCTGGGGATGTTTGAATCGTGGGATCGAGACCACTTAGCCCAGTGAAACTCTAAATCACCATTTGGAGATACCTATATCCCTGCCTGTGGCCTGCAGGGACAGATGAGGGTCCTTGACCTGAGCTGGGCGCTTCAGCTGAGTGCCAAAGTCAGACTGGATGGATGCAGACCAAAGGGAAAATCTAGATCCAGAGGCTTGCATTTGTAGCAATACTGAAGCCTACATCCTGGCAGGCCTGCTCGTCGGGGTTTTTGTGGAACTGCAGGTTAGGATGGCGTAGGATTGTTAATGCAATAAATGTCCCTTTGGGTTCAAAGCAGTTGTTGCTCAACACGATAAACTTAGAAACTATCATTACTAGAATTTGATGACTCTCTCATTTTATTTTCAGCTGAAATGAATAGTCAAGTTGAAAGTATAAATGATCCTACAGAAACACAGCGGGAAGCCTAAATAACAGGTAACCTTTATGGCTATTTCTCCTCCCTCCCTTCCCCCTCCGCCCCCCTGCCCCATTTTAAATTCATTTTTTATTTGAAAACTTGCTTTAAAAATTACTTTAATTAAATTTTGAATTTAAAAAAAAAAGGAGACAGAGTACAAAGGAAAATAAATTGTCTAACATCTCCCATATTACACCAAAAAAATGAAAATATCCAGTAGGCTTGAGTCGTCAAGTAAATATTACAGTAGCAGTCTACAACTGTAATGGATTTAGACAGAGCACAGTCTTAGATCATCAGAAGGCAAGACAGTACCGAGATAAGGAACAGAAGAATAATCAAGTGAACACTTTTTGGCATTGCTTGGGAAAATGACAGGCAATTTATACCGGTTGGAACCGAGCTTAGTTCTGTACGATCTTTATTCTGGGAACAACAGGTTCACATCATGAGGGGTTTATTGCCCTTGGCTCTCCAGTGCCTAACGTCACTTGTAGTGGTATCACTGAAAAACAAGGCAAAGTCAGCAAGCTGCCTTTTGGAGCTCTGCTGCCTTTTGGAGCTTTTTACGGCTTTATATGCTAAATGATTGTGCTATGGCAGGAGTGTGCAGTGGTGATTGCTGCTGCAGAGTTTGTCATAGGTGTAAGCAGCCTCGCCCTTAGATAAAGATGAATTTGGTAGGAAGGCAGAAGTCTGGGGTTCATCCCCAATTATAAAAAGCAGTTGCCATTTCTCCCTCAAAAGTGTTTTTTTGAGAATTATTGTGTACTGCTTCCTCGGCATAGACTTATCGTGAGATGCCAGTATCGTACACAGTAAGGTGTTATTTTTGCTTGTAATGGGATTTCATGTAGCTCAAGACCAAATATAACAGCTTTGCAACAGCTGTATCACAGGGATTGAAAATACAAGGTGTTTTTACTGAGCATAGCCCTTTGTCCTCGTCAGCATGTAGATGACGTGCTGCTGTACTGCTGGAGTGAGAAATAGGCCTGATGGAGTCCCTGGTAAAAAGTACTGAAGCGAAACTAGGAGGCACCCTCACCATTAAAATATGGCTTTCACAGCTCTTCCTTCCCCCTGTCCTGGCTCCTGGTTGTATGTTCTCTTATGTCAAAAAAAGGAAGAGGCTCTAATGAAGTCCTCGCTGTTAAAAATACATGGAAAGGTTAATACCCTTCCTCAGTTTTAAAAAAATGTATCTGATAGTTATTACCACTTTCACGTGGTCTGCAGAAAGCGTGCATTTCGTGCTGCATTGTAAATTACTATCTCTGAATGTTTTGATCTGGAGTGATTTTTGCTTTATGAAGGCAGAGTTCACAGGAATAATACCACCATTAGCAACTAATTAATAAGTCCCTTCAATTCTACTGCAAGGCCTGTCTCCCCTGGCACCTTTCTGAGGCAAAGGGGCGTGAGACGGGGCGCACCATGTCCTGCCCAGCATTTTAATGGCATGTGCAGGATTAGAAGCAGGCATCGAATCCTTCTCAACTGTCTACAAAAGTCCTTCTGACCCTGTTGCTGCTGTTTTAATTGCAAGGAGCGGGTCCCCAGGGAGCATTGATCATGCCTGTTAAATTTCAAAGGGTCTCACTAGGGTCTTTCAGAGTCAAGGAGATCCCTTTGCTTACTATGTTTAGTATTTTAATGTGTTGTTTTAAACATATGTTCTGTGGTCTAGCACCAAAGCACCCACCAGAGCTGGGGATCTCTGATATCAAGCTCAGTAGCCCAGTGCTATGAAAACCCAAGAAACACTAATGAGAGCAAACCTTTGGTGTAGAGATAATAGGGGCTGTTATATATAAACCTTGTAACACATGCAAGTGCTGTGTGTGTGACAGAAAAAGAAACTGTAGGCATCTGTGCTAGAAAGATGAGACTTGGGTTCTGTGCAGACATTTGAAATTTTGCTTTTTTTTTTTTTTTTTTTCTTCTTTTCTCTCCCTCACTGAGGCAGAGGAAGGATGCAGGAGAGAAGAGACCCAAGGAAACCTGACGGGCAGGCGCTGACATCCTTATGGCATCATTCTCGGCAGAAAAGAGCACACAGAGATGCTCTCTGGGTTGGGAGGGAGGGAGGGAGCTGCGGGGAAATGACTCTTTGCTTTAATTTCTCTTTGTTCTTCATTGCATTTTGTTCTGTAAGCCTGTTGGAAAGAAGCATAACTTCCCAGTTCTAACAATGTTTTGCAATTATCTCTGCAATTACAAGAGTTTCTTCTGAACTGTGAGTCCCTGTCTTGTATTGGGTCTCTTTTCCTCTTGCATTGTATCATCAGTAGCCTGTTTCCAGGCTCACCCTTTTTCTAGCTTCTTTATCTGTACTGTACTGTCTGCAGGCTGTAGGAGCCAGCTTATTCTCCTCAACCGCCCCCCGCCCCGGCTTTTGTTTAAACCATTCTCTAGCATATTAATGGATATTTGGTTCAAGAACATGAACTGCCGCAAAGGAATATAATCCTCACACACTGATAAACCACCATCCTCCTTGTGCTAGGGATTTGAAAGTCTAGATGTTCCAAAATCTCAGAAATAGTGACAGAGACAGCCCCGCATGCTGCCCACCTCCAGGCTTATTGATTGGCAGCCCTTGCCAGGACCTGCCAGCACACAGCGGTCATGGTGCACAAACCCTGGCAGCTAGAAGAGGTGTTGGCTGGACTCTTTTGGGTATGTGGTGGAAGCAGACTTTGCAAATTAACTCTGTGATCCCAATGCCTCAGGATCGCCTGTGGCTCAGACCTTTGCAGGCCTGAAGCAAGAAAGCTAAACCGTGATGAGCCTATGCTGTGTCCACACGTGGGTCCTGTACACCAATAATGCATACAACCTTGAACAGCCAGCGCCCAAATCCACCTGGCTCTTTTCCAGTTAGCTCCACGCACCTCAAAATCGGTGCGTAAGTATGACCTTCAGGTGCAGGTAGGCAACATATTTCCTTGAGCCTGCGAGTGACAGAGGATAAGAGGCACTATGTGTTCAAGGCATCTTTAAATACGGCTCCCAGCTTTAACAACTTCACACCGTATCTTGTGGGAGCTCTCATTATATTTTCTACTGCATATGCATGATTTTTTAATGATTTTTTTTTTAAATTCAATTAACAGTTATTTGGCTGTCTCACCATATGTCAATTGTTCTGTCAGCAAATGCTGCTCTGAAATTTTTAGCAAAGGAAGAAAAGGGTTTCACATAGATTTCCCAAACATGCTGTAAGCAAAACTGATAGACAATACACTCGATGGAAAAGCACACAACCTGTGTCCATCGTGTGATGTGCTACAAAGTGAATTTTGAAATGCTGCTGATAACAATTTGATCATTGGAAGCACAGTAATTGTGTTCTTCTCGCCCCACCCCCCCTCATGATACCCCCCAGATGCACTAATCCCAAAATAGTTATTTACTACCTGGAAAAAAAAAAAAAAAAAGTAAAAAAACAAGGTAAGATGTATCTCTCTCCTCCTGTGAACTGGGTTTATCCCAATTAGAGTAGGTTTGGTAATAAATCATCTGGTGGTGTAACAGCAAGTCAAATGTGACCCTAGCACACCTAGCACCGGTTCTGGCAGTTGACAGCGACCATCAGCTGCAGGTTAATTTGAAAGGGTGTCAGGACAAACAGGGATTAGAAAGGAAAACAAGAAAAGCCCCAGATGTCACCTGGAGAGTATGGCTCCTAGAAAGGCAGTCCCCTATTTCCCTATGTATGGCTTCAGCATGTTTGCTTGTAATGGGATCAGAAGAGTATTTTCATGTGCCAGCTCGTGTAATGTTTTAACCCTGGTGGTAACAGCACCAGAGAGGATCTTGAGCTTTTTCATCACCCATTTGTCCCTGATATTGGTGGATGCATCGCTCTGAATTGGATCGGCTGTGGAAGAAGTAAATGAGCTGATGTATGCCTACGAACAGGGTTTATAATATTGGTAAGTTTACCTAAAATTGCTAGGTACCACTCCTGTCCCTTGTTCTCCTCAGAGCACCCTTGAAGGGACTCAATGTTCCCTTTGAGTTTTCTGTGCTGTTTTTGTTTCCCATCTCTAGAGTTATGCTTCATGGAACATGTCTTGGGACATCGATGGGTTTTTTTCCCTGCTCTTCATTCACTTTTTTTTGGAGCCAGCTACAGTTTTGCAGTGGGAGGCCTTGCAGGTATTACCTCTACATGGTGCCATCCCATATGTTTCTGTATATTTTCCATACCAGGTGACTTTGATTGAAACAGCCTATCATAATAGGTGGGGCAGGAGTGAATAAATGTCTTGGGAGAATGGGGAATAAATGCATTGGGTGTGTCTGCTCTCAATTCCCCTTTTGTGCAGTTGTTGTGAAAAAACTAGGATTGAAGGGCTCCCTCCATCTAGGTAAGTGAGGGAACAAGCCCTGCGGGGCTGGGAATGAGCTTGGTGAGCTCAACTTTGAGCTATGTGAAATGTTGAGGAGATCCCAGATGGCCAGGTCCTCAGCCAGGGTGAACTGAGCTCTGCACAGCTGCGGTAACTTCAGTCAATGGAGTATGCGGTCCCCTAAATCTAGCTCTGCCCTTGTTTCCATCGTGCTCAACCATGGGCAACATTAACGGAGCTGTAGGCTGTCATTAGCTGTGTATCCAATGTTCCTCTTGACATCGCTAGCCTCGATTTTAGTGAGGGAGCAAAAGGAAGAGGTTCGCAGGAGGCTGGCTGTTGAGGTGTGATGGTTCAGCAAGATGACAAGGTTCGTGAAACTAACTCCTTGTGAAGACCAATAGGTAAAAAAAAAAATAACTGGTAAGATGCATCACAGCAGACAATCTCTAACCCCTGATAGTAATTTCATTGACATTTTCATTTAACCTTGGTCCTCGAACAGCAGCAAGTCTTTGAAACCAGAAACCATTTGTCCAAGGATGCAGCGGCAAAGCATGAAGCCCAGGTAGGAAATGTAAAGCTAAGAAACATAGTAGTTGATTAAGCCATTACAGGACGATTTGCAGCCATGTGTATATCTTTCTTTCTTCAAATGGGCTTTGATTTGAGTTGTTGGGGTTTTTAGTCATAAATTGAGCATATTTTGTCAGTGGGAGTTCTTCAGCTGAGTTAGTAGTCCAGGCTGGACCCGTGCCTCTTGCTGTAGTCTCTTACTCTTGCTGGAGGTGCAGAAATGCAGGGAGCTGGTTTTGTAGAAGAGCAAGCATCAGACCATGAATCACCCCACAGGGATTTCTGTCGAGGATTTCGGTTTAAACCCACAATGTGTTTTGCAGTAGGTGGCATAAAGGGAATAGCAGCTCTTTGCCCGATTATTGTTTCTCCTGTCTGAAAGCACTCATCCTTACCATTAGGCACAATGTTTCTTGAGTTGGTGTGTGCTCTGGTCATGAATGGGTTTCCTTCCATACAGGATACAAAGGGGATGTTTGAGACATAGTCTGTAATAATGGGTCACTCATTTGCTGCAGCTAATTGTCAGTCTTCTTATAAAGCACTGAGAAAGCCTCTCTGTGAATTAACACTGTTCTGCTTTAGGCACTTGAATGAAAATAATAATAATTAAAAAAAAAAAAAAAAAGACACTTTTCCTGTAAGCAGTGTCTGCTCGCTTTGCTTTTAAAATTATAAACTTAAGAGAGTATGTAGATCTATTTTCTCAGAGAAAAGGGGTTTTTTTCATACGATTCATCCAGGATTTGCCTTACCATGACATTTGTGATATAAAGGAAAGTTGAATAAAATAAAAAAAATTTAGAAATAAAAAAATATAATTTTCTCAATCCAAAAAATGTTTTCAGTTCAATGCAAAGAAATGTAGAGTGTTTCTTGCAAAATGTCTTCTAATAGACAGTCTATCAGCTATAGCAGTTAACACATGCCTCTTCTGTTACTCTGTCATTTACATGATGAATTTGCCTGAGTTTGTTATTTTTCCTTTTGTCTATGCCATGCGTTGGAAAAGTTAAAGAACCGATGCCTTCATACTACGATGTTTGTTAAATCAAAACTTTAATAAAGCTTGTCCTGAATACAAGGCAATGCTGCTTGTGTGTTTATTCCATCCAAATTGTGGTGACTGCGCAGTGGTTGTTTTGGTTGTCCATGTTTCAGTTTTGACAGGCGATCACTGACACATGCAGCTAGGTCCTTGTTTAAATGTATCATCTACTTTGATGGCACAGTCTTGTGAGAAACGCGTTCCTCAGAGGGACTTTTGGATGGCATGACCAAAAGGTAAGCATGGAGACTTTGCAGCTTGGAGGGGAAAAAGGTTACTTGCTTGGTCCCATCCCTGCACCGAAGATGTTATAAAACCTGGCCTGGAATTTGTAATAGTAGTAAATCCCTGACACCAGTCATCTGTCAGAGAGTCCCATATAGGTACAATCCACAGGTAGAGAGCACACCATGTACACAAGATCTTACCTGTCTTTTCTGCCATCACTTATTTCAAGACTGAATGGGTAGAAGACATACTGCAAAAATTTGGAAGGTGAGTTTTTTTTTCCCATGGCACTGGTACAGATGAAAACGCTTGTACTCGCCCTACCTTACTCTTATTACTCAAGGTCAAGCATTTAATCATTGATAACCAAAGTTAGGCAGCTGGCTCTGTGGGTTTAAAGCCCCCTCAGGAATGGATTCCCTCTCTGAAATTTGATGTTTCCTTGCCCACCACTTTGACTGACAAATGGGAGAGGGCAAGGCACAGGAGTTGGGTAGCAGTGGGGAATGTCTGCATTTTTGCTGGATGCAGGATTCAACTGTCATGTATGGTCTTAGTAGCAGTGAGCTGACCTGAGAGAGAGAGAGAAATACCAGCAACAGTTGTAATACAGCATCATCTTGGAGTCAGTTTGTCAAGAACTCTGTTTTCAAGGTAGCTCAAGAACTGTATAGTCTAGAAGGAGGCGCCCATTTTCCCCAAGTTGTAGCCTGTCTATGGCAGGTGTATATGTTTAAAAGGAGAAAAATAGGAGCAAGTACTGTCTGCTGTCTCACCCTTTTGGAACAGCACAGGGGCGGGAGAAAAAAACCTTTGCAGGTTTGGAGGATGAAGAAGAGGACATGTTCGAGGCAGCTCATATCCTCACAGTGACAGGCGTTGTCCAAATGATATGGATTAGGGAAGCAGCAAGGCTGCTAGGAAGAGCTAAATCATGAACTAGTGTTAACTACATTCCTATTGCTGCTGGCCAGATCGACACCTCCCATTTTAGATCTTGTTTGGAAAATGGTGGATTAGTGCCTGGTAAAGGCTTTTGCTAAGCTGATAACATGGGAGGTCACCTTAAGTCTGCAGAAATCGGGGCCCAGTTACTGCTTTTCCTGCTCAGCCTTCTCGGAGAGATTCTCCCCGAGGAACTGGGTTGTTGTGCATGATTTCCATGAGAACCTGCCACTCCTCGGAGGGCTCAGTACATGCTTTAAATTGTTTCTGACTCCTCAGCCCCAGTCCCCTTCTCCTCTAGCACAGGAGCTTTGAAAGGGGCCTTTATGACCTTGATCTACATTGTAGGGTGAAACTTCCACATTGGGATTTTAATTATTAGTTTCTGTGGTTTGGGTTGGCCTCCCCTCCCCCAAATGAGAGTGTCAGGAGATGTTTAAATGCCCTAATTTCTTGTTCCATTTGAATTATTGGCAGCCTCTCAAAGTAAGTGGCAAATTGGTGTTAATTCCTCTGGACTTCACTGATAAAACATTTATTGTAATGAATTCCTGTTGAAAAAAAGGAAAAAAAGTCTTGATGAAAACATAGCCAGTGGAAGAGGTACTAGGGACCACTGCTTCATCTGGTGGCAGTTCTGGGCTTGATGTTTGGGGGGCAGTTCCGATTTTATGAAAAGTTAGATGAGGTTTTCCCCAGGTTTAAATATATCAAGCAGTACCCTCTCCTCACTAGAAGAGCATGTGCGTGTGCACTCGGCCAGTGTTGGAAAGTGAGGCTAGCATTTGCCAGTGAGGATTTTCACATTCCCATTGCTCCCAGTGCAACGACACGTTTGCAGGAAGCCTGCTTCAGATCCAGCTTGTCTTGCACATGGGTGTTTCTGTACTCCCTGAGGTTTCTTTTGTCCTCTGAGCTGAACCAGTTCAACAAGCTTTGGGAAAGAACAGTGGTACAGGGGGTGTATGGAACTCTGGTGATGCTAGGTAAGTATTCTCAAGAAGATACTGGGACCATTTTCATATTGCAGGGGACACAATACCCAGTAACTCTAAAAGCTGCTGCAGTATTCTCATGTGTCTGGACACACCCCACATAGAAATGGTACCACAAAGAGGACAGGATTGTGCCCAAGGGTGGGTTTTCATGAGAGAGAAATGGTGTTCAGCAGAGGAGATTGAAGAAGGGCCTTTCCTCTACCCCTTATAAATGTTTAGTCAACAGGAGCAGTGGCAGTGGGTTTTGCACAGGTCACAGAGCTAGTTGGGGGGCAGGCCATGTACTGTCAGTAAGTGCTTGTTTCTGACCAGCTTCTGAGTATCTGTGTGGTAGAAGTGTTCTTCTGGATGGGAAATGTAAGCATAACCTAGAATTTATTATCTTTCTTTTTTTCTACTACTATCCATCCCTAGCAAGTCAGGAAATGAGTTTTGAAAGAAAAGTACAGCAGTTTTCAGAGAATGGCAGAGAACAGAAAGATCAAATTGTGAGACAGTCAAATTGAGCAGTGAAGACCCCCAAACCGAGGAGTAATGCAAAGAGCATCCTGAAACAAGAAGTCCCTCCCATGCTCTGTGAATCACATCAAGTGTGCACTGGGGGGTTGTGGTTATTTTTGCATGCCAAAGAAAAGGTGGAGAGCCCAGGTGTTGAGGAGAGTGTGATTACCAATGTTCTCCAGCAACAGCAATTTCAATGACAAGGGACTGAGTTTCATTGTAAGTATTTCTGTGACACTAGACATGGTAGAGGTGTGCATCATAGTCCTTGGGTCAGTTCAGGGACCTCAAGGGGAGCAGCAAGGAAACATAGCTAGGGCTGGGACACCCAGGGTTGGGAGCAACTCATTCTGGGCAGGCTCTGGGAGAGTTGAGATGGTGGTGTTGACATGTTCCATCAAGAGGAGGCTTCTCCTACATCCTCCATCACCTTTGTGGTTGTTTTCTGTATATTTGTATATATACACACATGTACATATATATATATATATGGTTATAGTTTCAATCCTGGCTAGCACAACAGCTGCTTGTTCACTGTCCCCACTCCTGGGGAATGAGGGAGAAAATTAAAGGGGTAAAAGGAAGAGAGACTTGTGTGTTAAGATAAGAACTGTTTAATAAGTAAACTACAATGAAACTGATAATAATAATGACAATATTAATAAGAATAGTAATGCATAAAATGTAGAATTGAGTGATACACAGTGAAACTGTTCACTGTGTGATGAGCAAGGCTTAAACTGTTCCTGGCTTATGATTTTGGAGCAGAGAGAGTCCTGAAACTGCAATACTGGAAGGGAGATAAGAGCTTTAGTGTCCAAGAGACCAAGAGGGGATCAAGAGAGTGAGACGATGCTGAGAGAGGGGGGACCTGGAGAGAAATTACTTGTAGAGAGAAAGTGCATTTCCAGACAGACTCTCACCTATATACCATGCCTGACGTGCATGATACGGAATATACCACTGGCCAAGTTGAGTCTCAGTCCTCAACCTAAGGTTGAATCCTGGGCTACTAACTGGGGCTGTGCTCCCTCCTAGATTGTCCTTCACCTGCAGGCACTGGCACAGCAGAGAAGCTGAAAAGTTCTTGACTATCCTGGTAGCAACTATAAACATCAGTATGTTATCAGCTGCCTTTTTTTAGGAGAAATCTACAACTATGAATAAAGGGAACTCTGTCCCAACCAAAACCAGGACAATATGTAAAAAATATACACTACTGTTGCAGGTTCAGTTAGAGCTCATGTAATAAATATGTACTCTCCGTGTAGATTAGAATGACTGTCCTTGTGACTGTTGAGAACACTTTTTAATCATTTAAGGATTGTTAGATTTACCATTAAAGAGAGAACATCCTGAGAAATAACTAAAGTAAACAGGTAATCAGTATGTTTGGAGTGGTCAGCCAAGTTAGTGATGAGCACTGTCTGAAAGTAACCTATCCTCATTTAATATAAGTATTAGAATTCTAAAAACCATACATTCAAGTGTCTGGACAAGCCTCCCTGAATTAAGACCCTCACTCACTGAGCATGTGTAGTAGATTGAAGGAACACTTTTTTTAAAATCAAAGTGAGCAAAAGAACTAACCGACCACTGTCAGGAACAGATAAAAACTATCCATTTATAGTTAGAACAAAGTGGCAAAGTAGACAGAACTAACATTTTGAACCACGTAAATACACGATGTGACTGAAACCGGGTGTGCCAGCTTTGTGGACTGGCCACCTACATTGCTCAGTATTGAAATAAAAACAGTATCTCAGCTCTGTGTGTGTATTGCTTTATTGCACAGTGGGGGATGAACTCTGCTTGTGAGCCAGCACTACAAGTAAGTATCTAAAGTACACCATGTTGATAATAGATGCGAGGGTTACCAAAAGGCTCCACTACCAAAGCCAAGCACAAACTGCCAGATCAAAGCCTGGCATGATGCCAAGCCCTAACTTCTGCAGCAACTGACATGCAAGCCCCATGCCAACCATCAAACCAAAGGCAAAGTCCAAGTCAACCACCAAATACCAAGTCGCATGACATACACCACACCAAAGCAAAAGCCAAGCACCAAACCAAGTCACGTGCAAGCACGAAAGTCCAAGCCAAAGCCCAATCCGTGCACGAAACCAAAGCCGAAGTCCAAGCACCAAGCCAAAACCCAAGCCACAAGAGCCAAAGCTGAAGTCCATGCAACAAACCAAAGCCTAAACTCAAGCCAAGTGTCAAGTGCCCAGCCAAGCACTAAGCCAAGGTGAAATCCCAAGCACCAGGCCAAAGCCAAAACCCAAGCCACATAGCAAGTGTCAAATGAAAGCCAAAGTCCAAGCCATGCAAAGTCCAAGTGTTATGCCAATTGACAGGGTCAACAAAAGGACATAGACACCAACTAAAAAGAGTATGCTTATTTTACTCTGTTTCAAAATCATTCAACAATGAGACAATACAGTTAAAAAGATAAGCTTATTACATTCCAGTTTCAAGCAGCAAACAATATGAGCAGGGTATTGCCCTAATCATTAGTACACACAGTTAGCTATAGCGATTAAGAAAGATACATCACCAATTGCCCTAATATGTTATCATCATCCAGATCCGCTGTCACTGGGGAGCCCTGATTGCAGCACACAGTGAAGATTCGGAGAACCTTTCCCAGCAATTGCATCCACTTGGTGAGGTCTCCAAAAATCACTACAGGAGGATCCAGCTTTTATACAGTTGAATAAACAACTTTCAAAAACTTCAAGGCAGAAACATCTGCTATCAGCCCCCATGTTGGGTTCCTGCCAGAGCCTGGCCAGGCTCTATAAGGAACTCAAGGTGGTATATTTTTGTCTAGGTTAGCTTTAACCACAAATTTCCCAACAAGGCCTGACTGCTGATTTCATGGCCTTGTGACATGCCTCAAATTAAGGTAGGTCTGTCTGTCAGTTAATTTAAGAAAGAGCTCCTGATCTGTTACTATTGCATGATAAGCACATCTACTTTAGCAAATAAGTATATCTATTTTAACAAATGCAGTCACTGTCACACCATGAGCAATATAGCAAGGCTTTCAAAGGGCATACATATATAGGTGTTCATATTAAAAGGATTAAAATAAGACACTACCTATGCAATCAATATTATGCATGTTAGATAGACATTATTAGGTTGTGGGATTCATCTAGAGGTCAGTTTCCATTAGGGCCTATTGTTCAGGCCTCAGTACTTCACTAAGCCATGTGCCAAGCACCACACCAACTGCTAAACCAAAGCCATCCGCCAAGCCAAGCAAGCACTGCACCAAGTGACAACTTTCAAGCCAAGTGCCAAGCCAGACCAACTGCCAAACCACACACCAAGCCAAAGCCAACCCCCTAAACCTAAGCTAAGCACCAAGCCAAAGCCCAAGCCACACAGCAAGCGCCAAGCACCAAACCAAAGACCAAGACAAAGTCCAAGCTGCATGTCAAGCACCAAGACAAAGTCCAGCCAAGAGCCAAACTAAGGCCAAAATCCCAAGCCAAAGCCATTCAATCTTTGGACCCAGCAAAGATCAACTATGTTGAGTGTGAAAAAGAGCTGCAATCTGTCAAGCAGGTGTCCCACATGTCCTTGGATACAAAAAGCCTAAGTGGCAAGAATAGACGCAAAAATCCAAATTTACTATTTTGTGAGAGATATGAAAGTGGAGAATGGCTTGGCTGGTGGTCATTTTTCTTTCCCCTCGCACACAATATGTTCTCCTTCCCTAGTTTAAGGATGTAACCAAGCATTGGATCTGGTGTTTGCAGGGTCTGCCTGCACAACAGCAGCCTTGGGGTTCAGCTCTTTCACCTGGAACAGCTTTTGCTTTAATTACAGCATCAGCTTTATAGCTGTGACAAGCCACAATTCAGTAAGGTCATACACTGAGGGCAAAGCTTGTTAAGTGTTTGAAACACAGCAGCAACTTCTGGCCAGGTTTGCAGTGCCATCAGGGCTGCAGCAGCACAGCCGGCCGCTGCTGCTGCCCCTCATTGGGGAAGGGGAAATGTTTGTGTCTTGGCTTTAACATATTCCCCAAATTATTCCCATTAAAACTAGCTCTTCTTCAGTAAACAGCACTAACTGTTTGGCAGGCACTTTTACAAGAACACCATTGATGCAGTGTGAGAACTGCTCACAAGAGGCAGGGCAAATGGCCTCCAACTGCACCAAGCTCCATTTTGGACCTCTGGAAGGGCCAGGCTGCTCTAGACCATGCTCATGTGAGCTGAGAGGACAGCTGGCTGCAGAGACTATCACAGGTTTGCCCATCAGTCTCACAAGGCTCCCACAAGCACCCCTCCCCACATGAGCCTGTGTGATTGCTTACAGAAACTCAGATCTCTCCCACTGCACCTCCACAGGGTCCCCTCTCCTTCCCTGCTTCTGATCCTCCTGCTTCCAGCAGCCACCAGCCAACCGCTTTGCTAAGAAACAGGAAACTTGCAGATTTGATGCCCAGCTGGGGTAATAAATATGCAGCTGCAGCATCCAGGACCACAATTTTCTCACCATCAAATCACACAGGTCAGCTCTTGTTGTTGCCTGTCTTCCCCATCTCTGGAGCAGGAGAGACATTCAAAAGATGTAATCAGAAAAATCAGGTTTTCTGAAGAATGGGTTTGGGGCCCTCGACTTTAGACACTGTACTACAAACTCGACACACATCTACAGACATAAAAAGAAACTCTACACACACACACAGGCACTTCATATACATTTAATAAAAAATATTTTTCACACCCATAACCCACTAAGAAGCAGCAACTTACCTGGGGCTGGCAGATGATGATATATCATCACAGCTCCCATCCAAAATGCAGCTCCCACACCAGTTCCTGGTCCAACTCAGCAAGGTAGAGATGTCCTCGCAGGGCCAAGCTCACCTCTTCCCCCAAACAGCTTGCTAGGAAAGAACACAAACACACAAAACCCCAACCACACTCCTACTGCAGTGGAGCCTGTTCTGATCTCGCCCCACGGGCCTTTTGAGGCTGACGGAGGTGCAATGCATGCTGGTGCTGAATCTGCCTCAGCTGTGGCCATTTGGCCTCACCCTGCCTTGCCAAGTGCTACCTCATTTCAGGGAACCACTTGCACCTGTGCACCATGAGCTCTCCCAGGAAAAACATGGGGGTGGTTCCCCTGGTTTGTTTTTCGCCTGGAGGCAGGTCTTCCCTTTAGAGCATTACCCGATAGCAGCCAGGAAAAAATGCCGTAAACACCTCTGGCGGCAAAGGCTGCAAGTGCCAAGAGATCTGCATTGCTCCAGGAACAACATGAAATCCTGCAATAGCCCTGAGGAAACCCCCCTTTAAGTTGTAATAAAAGGGCACCCACAGGATGATAGAGCTGAAAGGTTTGGCCTGTAACAGCACAAGTGACAATTTAAAAAAACCAAAACAAAACCCCAAGCACAAAGGAAGAATATACTGCCATGGCTTTGGTGCAAACCCCAAAATAAGTCCCACTTCACCACCCTCAAGGGCACCAGTGCCTTGTCCCTCCTGCCTGGCAGCACGGTTTGGTCTGTAATTAGAGGGAGGTGACGGAGCTGCCACGATCCAAGGTGCGAAGGAGGAGGCAGGCAGGACCAAGAGATGCAGATCTTGGGCTAGGTGGCTGCCGTATGGGGCCACGGGCAGACAGGGGTATGCAGAGCAGAGAGTTTGGTTTGTAATTATATGACAGATCTCATTAATCCATAATCACCTGTAGTGGCATTTTTAACTCTCATAATAAAAAAAGAATAAAACAACAGCAAAAAAAAAACCAAAAAAACAAAAAAACCTGTTCCCTGGCAAGTACTTTGTTAGGAACATATTTAAAATAAATATTTTTAAAGTGCATGGAGTTTTTTTTTTTATATAAAATTGCCTCTGAAGATGTGCAAAGCCAAGTACATTTGAGGAGTAGGAAGGGGAAGATATTAAAACAATTACGGCTTTCATTGAGTGGGCCTGCTGAAGAGCAGAGAAAAAAAAGGCATAGTGAAAAAAAAATTCTCTTGACTCTAACTTCTGTCAGGGTTCATCTGCCGCTTACTTCACCCACCCCGGCACATGCAGGGGAGCCATGGTGGCGGTGCCACTGTAGAGAACTACACGACCAGGATGACGGGACGGCTTTCTCTTCCCAAAGATGAACCTGATGTCCCCACAGCATTCCCAGCTGCCTTTGTGCTCCTGCCTTCCTCTCCCAACATGGTTTCCCAGCCTCACACTGAACACATTTAAATATGTCTTTAGAGTTAAAAATGGAATTTATGCACAAGGAACAGTTTTTTTTTTAAATCTTCTGCTACCTTCTGCAGAGAAATCCCAAATGCTTTTGTTTCATGTGTGGTGAAAGTAACTCGCTCCTTTGAGGTGGACTGATTCTTAATGTTTGCTTCATCTGTGCTTTGGTTTGACTCAGGCCACTCATTACAGCAAACCTCTGTTCACAGGCAGCCACACGTGAACTGGTCTTGACACACTTTGATATTTTTTTTTTTTAACTCTCATGGTTTCCAGTTAACTTTTTCATTTTTTCCAGGAGCATGAAGGCACCTGGATGGGATTAAGAAGGAATGCACCAGAGAGGAAACACATCTTGGGTCGGTTCACCATCTACCATCCTCTACAGCACCACAAAATCACCAGTACAGAGCTACATGGCTTTGCAAGACATCCCCCCAACCCCATTACCAAACACATGCCTATGTTTATCCCAGTTTTCCCAAATCCCAAATTCATTTAATCCCAGATTTCCAACAGACAGGAAGCATGTGCTCTTTTTTTTGCCATGTCCAAGTTGCACAAGGATGAAGTGGGGGACACTGACAAAACATGTCTGTTTGAAAATAACATTAAAAAACCCAGCCCACGTGCTGAGAGGGGAAGTCAGCACTGCAGGACAAAACCATGCATGGAAGCAGTTTTTACCCTGGTTTCATTCTTGTGCCTTACCACAGCCTTTCCTCCAGGACAGGGAGGGGAAAAATCAAGTGGCTGATTTCATTAGCATCAAACTTCATTAGTGAAAGCAGCTGATAGGAAGGGTAGCTTAATTGTTTTAATTTGCCTGGTAATTTATCAAGCAGCTGGTGCCTTGGTGCGCGGGGGTCCCTCATTTGCTACCTCCAGCTCTTTGCTGTAGCACCCACCCAGGGGCTCGTTCCTTACCTGTGAGTCCACATCTCTTCAGCTCATGTCCCACCTCTTGATACCCAGGCTCACCATCTGCACCCACTATTTTTTTTAATTTAATTTTATTTACATAAATCAGCTTAGCAGATGCAATCTTCATAAATTCCATGAACTGATGAGGAATGTTCCAACCACAATAAATTTTTTGACATGGAGCACAAGGAAGATACAGACACATTACAGTCACTCCACTGGAAGCTCTGTATCATCATCACCCCACCTCCGCCCCCGTTTGTGAAAGGCCCCCGGAGAGTTAAATTAACATCAGAGTGACATTACATGGGAGACGCTGTGGCGCAGTCAGACCCTGTTTCCATCTGTCATGGGATTACATCTGCAGAGGGGAAAAAAAATGTTCTGGAGCTCATTTCTGTGAAGTTTTCAGTCTGACAGGTATCAAGCTCAAGCCTTTTCCTGTGGCACGTGGTCCAGCAGAGAAACATCTCCCAAGTTGCTGAGGGGGTGATGATAGCTGAAGAGCAGTGGCACAAGCAAATGCAGGAGGGGGAAGAAACATTTTAACATTAATAAACACAGCTACAGCCAAACTACAGCGAACATTCATTTGGAAACAACAATTGGGGATCAGGGGAAATGTTTAGCTATTTGCACTGAAATTGGGGAATATGCCTTAGAAAGCACACTGGTGATGCTATGGCGTGGAGGTACTTAACACTACCACACCGAGGAGCTGTGCGTGTGGCAGGCTGCCTCATTGCATCCTTCCTTCCTATGTCAGATGCCCTTTTCCTGTGCTGGATGATTTATCTCCTTGCCCCAGGGTAAGAAAAACCCATTTGTGTGCTTTGGTGTTTCTGGAAGGGAAAGGAAACATTTCAAACTGTAAAAATCCAGAGAAGTTGCAAGCATTTTCTGAATCTGCCAAGGCTGCACTCCAGTGTGCTATGCCAGTGCTTATGTATGCAATTAATTTACATAATAAAATTTTAATATCAATGCCTGATGAGTGCTCAGCTGTGCTTTGCCCATGTGCAACTAGAGAATCTGTGCCTAAACATCCAGTGCTAAGCAGCACAGGAATTAAACCAACTCCAGCAGGACTGAGCATCACCAGACCCAGGCACTGGGTTCAGACCAAGCCTTTCCTCCCATCACCTCAGGCAAACCCCAAAATGCAAACCCCCAGCACCAGGGAAGCTCCTCTGGAAACGGGGACCAGCAGGCACCTGTGCTGGGGCAGGGAACCCAGGCCCCTGCGCTCTTCTGCCCCAGGGATCACTGCACTTCAGGGCGCTGGGGGGTATCTTTCACTCTGTCTGGCCATATGTTGGCATGCAGCTCATGGGCTTATTCCCCTGACGTACATAATCCTCAGAGCTCAAGGATGAGTAACTGGAACATCCATAAATGCTGTCAAATAGACCAAGTGGAAATAAATATGCAGGCATTTTATTTTATGGGGGCTTAGGGGAGGTTTTTTCACTTTAAAAAGATTTTTTCTATGGCTCAAATAAATTTTTCATTGAAAACCACACCATCTTCTTTTGTGGCCATTTGCCATGACAAATTAGGCAAAGGTCCACTCAGCATGGCACAGTGGCTCAGCGATTACCCCGCTAACTGGCCGTAGCACAGAGGCTGCGGTCCGGTACCCTTCTCAATCCCACTCTCCTCTCCTGCCTAAGGGCCTCAGCTATGTGCTTGAGGGTTTGGGGGGCTAAGCCCCATCCCCTGCTGCCAGGGAGGCTGTTTTGCTGTGGACACTTGCATCTTCACCGCAGCACGAAGCAGGGATGCGGTGCTCCACCTCCCTGGTGCACACACAAGTTACTCACACATAATGTGTTTTTAATTTTTGCCACTTCCCAGAAAAAGTAGCAAGTACTGGGCTGATACCTCCCTTACAAATTTTTGTTACTTTCTCTCCCTCTGCTTATACATCTACGGGTGAACGAGAACCACCCTCCGGCAACGTTGTCCCTTGCAGTGAGCTGAACAGCTGCGTTGAGTACCCGTCCTGACATGAAATGCTCAGCAAAATAACCAAGTCATCTCTAATTAAGTGCAAGATGACTGTATTCATTTAAAGGTGCCATATTGATCAGGGCTAACACTGCGCTGATCAATCACTTCAATTTAAACTTCCTGCCTCTCCAGGAATCGATACATGCAAATAAAACCTCTAGGGCATTCAGATGATTTAATTTTTACCAAAACCACCAGGATCAGAAAGATATCAAGAGGAAAGCCAAGCAGAGGCCCACCTGCCACACTCCGGAGGGCTGTGTGGTGATGTTTTTACACCTTGCTTCTGGTGATGGCAGCTTAGGGCATGGGGTTTGGGGAAGGCAAGCAGACCTACAGAGGTAGGGGGGATGCAAAACTGAATTTAATCTGATTTGTATTATTTCCTCCAGCCTCGGCAGGAGCTGTGCCCTGGGTGCTATGGAACCCAGTTGTCATGATCTCCAGACGGACAGATAGCTGGAAGAGGTCTGGTCCTGCTGATGGGCAATGGCTGGCCACCCCTGTCCTCGAAAAGACCTGCGCTCTCTCCTTGTTGCCTTGCAGGCAGCGCGTGGTGGGGGAACTATGCTGGTGGATAAAACAGGCAGAGGAGAGAGGCTATTAGGGAGGAAGAGAGAGAGAGAGGAGGAAGGAATAAAAAAGAAGAGGACAATCATACTAAAAAATCTCTTAGAAAAGGCTGGTTTGAAGTCCAAATCAGTCAGGGAAAAAAAAAAAACAAAAAAAAAAACCCACCACACCGCTTTCACAGCTTCACAGGATTTTCAAGCCATTAGGATGAAAGAAACATTTGGAAGTTGCCATCATCTTATCATCGCCTATCTTCACTGCTCACTGCTTTCAGGCTCAGTTCTGGTAACCTGTGGGTGAAAGAATCCCATTTTGAAAGGAAGGATGATCTAATTTCGTCTCTTTCTTCTCAGGGAATGATGGCAGCCCCTTTCTGATGGTGAGCCTCTCTGCTTACCTCAAAGATTTTTCTGGTCTCTGACAGACTTGCTGCTTCTCAGGACAACATCATCACAATTAGGCGGCCCCTGATTAGATCCCCCACCACTTTGATGCATATTTAAATACCAACAGGAGCCATTCAAAATCTCCAACATGCTGCTGAGAGGTAATTGGAGTGTTTAAAATTTTGACATGTCAGCAATTAAAATCAGACCAAAGTGGGCAAAAGCTTTCTGTCCTTTTCTTTCCTACTTTCCCTTTTCCCTTTCTGTGCCTTCTCGCAGGCATGGGTACAACCTGGGGAGGACTGGAAGACTCATCTGTGAAACCAAAGGCAGAAGTCAGCAGACAGCTCAGGCTGCTTCCTTAGGTGTTCTGTGCTGGCTGCTGCTGAGTGTCCCCAGACAGGCTCCTGTTACAGCTTAGCCATGAATTATTGCCCTTTTTCTATCCTCTTTGTAGGAAATATGCCTTTGCAGGTGTTTAGTGACACCGGGGGAGACCCTGCAAGCACTTACAGACAGGGGATGGCTGGACAGACCCAGCTGATGGCAGGGGGTGTGGCTGTATTTAGTTTATATATATATATATATACACACACACATATATGTAAGCATATATAAAAAGGGCTTCTTCAACCATCAACCAAACATTGTTTCGAACTGCTTCTCCAGGCTGCAGATTGGCAGCTAATTGCCAGGCATCAAGCCTGAATAGCCTTGTGACAGGAAAAAAACTGGGATGAGGTGTGCTAAGAGCCTGTGTGATAGGCTGTCTCAGCATGCTCAGGTTGCTGCTGGAGGCATTTGATGCAGATTAACCTCGTCTAGGGTGTTATTAAAGATGTGAAGAGTGGACAAAGCCAAGGGTTATGGAGCTCATTTATCTTTGCATGCATCCCTGGGTCCATTCATCAGCTGCTCTCTTGCAGACAGTGTCTCTGCAAATGCTCCCTGCCACAAGCAGGGCAAAGCCATATCCATCTCAGAACTCGAGCATACCAGCAGTTGTGAAAGGACAGAGCCTACAGGCTTATCTACATGGTGATGTGGGTGCCTCCAGGATGAATTTTTAGGCGCCTTCATCGGAGTGTGGCAGCAAAGCTCCACTCAGGCATCTACACCCCCTCCGTGCTGCCTGGCCCTCCAGTTTTAGCTCTGCAAGACAGGCATCATTCTCCCTGTCCCCTCACTCCCATAGGGCAGATGATAACCTGGTTAGGAGGGATGGCAAGCAGAGAGCACAAGTGTGGCCGTGCATGGCATCAGTGAAGACTACGACCTGGATCTTACTCTCCCCCCATGCAAACTCTAGACTGTCGGTTTCTACATCTATGAGAGAGGTAGGTCTGCCCCTTTCTCTGACAGACGGATCTTTAAAAGCAAACAACCCTTGGAAAGGATGCAATATCATCAGTGTCCAGTCAAGAGGGTCAGAGACACTATGTTGTCCTGATCATAGAATCATGGAATCATAGAATGGTTTGGGTTGGAAAGGACCTTAAAGATCATCGTGTTCCAAGCCCCCTGCCATGGGCAGGGACTCCTTCCACTAGACCAAGTTGCTCAAAGCCTCATCCAGCCTGGCCTTGAACACCTCCAGGGATGGGGCATCCACAGCTTCTCTGGGCAACCTGTGCCAGTGCCTCACCACCCTCACAGGGAAAAATTTCTTCCTAATGTCTAGTCTAAATCTACCCTCTTTCAGCTTCTAACCATTACCCCTTATCCTCTCACTACACTCCCCGATCAAGATTGTTTCCCCATCCCTACTGTAGTCCCCCTTTTAGGTACTGGAAGGCTGTTATTAAGTCTCCCCAGAGCCTTCTTTTCTCCAGGCTGAACAACCCCAACTCTCTCAGCCTGTCCTCATATGGGAGGTGCTCCAGACCTCTGATTGTCTTCATGGCTCTCCTCTGGACTTGCTCCAACAGGTCCATGTCCTTCCTGTGCTGAGGACTCCAGAGCTGGATGCAGTACTCCAGGTGGGGTCTCACAAGAGCAGAGGGGGAGAATCACCTCCTTCGACCTTCTGCTAACAGTTCTCTTCATGTAGCCCAGGACATGATTGGCTTTCTGAGCTGCAAGCACACACTGCCGGCTCATGTAAAGCTTCTCATCACCCAATGTCCCCAAGTCCTTTTCCTCAGGACTGCCCTCAATCCATTCTCCACCCAGCCTGTATTTGTGCTTGGGATTGCCTCGACCCATGTGCAGGACCTTGCACTTGGCCTTGTTAAATTTCATGAGGTTTGCATGGGCCCACCTCTCCAGCCTGTCAAGGTCCCTCTGGATGGCATCCCT
>NW_010140696.1:12607-23830 GCF_000699245.1 Pterocles gutturalis | reverse complement strand
ATCAGGTCCCATGGACTTGTGCACCTTCCAGTTCCTGGATCGCATTGTCCTGATCCAGATTTTATGGGGTTAGATACATGAAATTTGTTCAAGGTCTGGTTTGGGGCACCTAAGTCTGCCCCTAACTCTGAAAGTACCTGTAACAGCAGGGTACTTTGCTCCTCCTTCGTAGCTGTGTAATTCAGTCCTGCATGATTAATTCATTAGCACATCTTCCTGTAGGGGCAGCCAACTGCCTTAGCGGTACAAATCCCCTTCTGGCACCCACAGTGTGCACTGGAGAGCAGCTAATTGAGGCTGCAAGACCCCCTTTGCTCACCTCATGGCCCCAGGAGAGCCAGGGCCACTCAGGGCACAAGGCACATGCTCATCAATCACGTTGCTGTAGGGCATGGCTTAGCATTTTATAGCAGCATTAAAACATCACGGTACAAATGAAGCTCTAAGTAAGAGTCTGGTTTTCAGGATGTTTCTGTAAAGCTGTGGATGGTGACAGCCGGTGTGAGTGCCAGAGGCCCTGCAGACACTTGCAAAGATGCTGCCGAAAGCCAACCTGCAGCCCCTCTTGCTGACCGCTGGGGCTTGAGTGCTGCAGTACGATGACTGTGCTCCATACAATTACTCTGTTCTCCTTTTACATCCCTGTGAGAAAAAAGAAAAATGAGTGTTTCAGATGCAGATTAAGCTTTATGTCAAGCTCTGCTCAAAGACAAATCCTGCTCAGTCTTAGCCTGCAAAAACACTAAAGAGTATTCACTAAAGCAAGCAGCATAAGCAAACACAGAAATAAGGATGTATATGCATAAAACAAAGCAAAGACCAGAAAATGAGGTGATATTTCCCTTCTTAGGAAATTACAGCATTGACACAATTATTTTACTGATTTGAAATACTAAACAACTGAGTCACCTCTAATTAAGTGGAAAGCTGCAATATTCATCCAAACGTGCTGTATCGATTATGGCGTGCTCTGAAAGCAATCAATCTTTCCATTTTAAGTACCGAGCCATGAGCAGAGCAGCAAACATAGGCAACGCTTCCTGACAGCTATTGGTAACTTCACACCCCATTTCAAACCCCTTTCGAATGCCCAGTGACCGAAAAGGTGTTGATCCCATCATTCCAGTCCTCCATCGCCATGTGCTCCTTCCAGTTTCCCCATCTCTTCCCATCCTCCTCCTTCCCCTTATTTTGGGGAATTTGCAATGCACCCAGTGCTAAATCACCCTGAAATGGGGTAAGAAACTCCAAGTATGACTGCTGGGCTGTGTGTGGATGCTTGAATGGCACTTAAATGCGTTTTTCAATACTGGAAGAAAAGCTACAGCTGTAAGCGACGGATCAGCTCTCAAAGGGGGATTAATTTATTTTTTAATCTGCTTTGTGCAGTGCGCACCTCCTCACCCCCAGCCCTCAAGCAGAGTGAGGGCACAGAGCATGCCTAGAGGACACTCCGGCTTACGGGCACAGAAAGGCCTGTGAAGAAGCACTCACCTTTCTTAATTTGGCTAATTGGGGCAGGTTGGGGATTTTTCTGGAAAAAGGACCAGATCACTTGCTAATAGTGGTGTAATCCTTATTTTGTTTTGCCTGTGACAAGCACGTTGCCTTCAGGAAAACAAAGAAGAGTCTTAAATAGTCAATAAAAGTGAGATTCCATTTCAATCGTTGGGCCTTATTTCCTAGAGAGCTGTGATCTCAGTCTCATTGTACTTCTCCAGACATACATGGATCTGCCCCGATGTGAGGAAAAATTGGTCTATTAAGCCCACTACTTCCCATCTAACAGATTTCCCTCTTCCTCCCCAAATCCCCATTCTTCAAAAAACATATATTAGGGCTTAAGAGAAAGCACACACATACCCTTTCTCTTTCAGCTCAAGTTTAAATAAGAATGCAGATCACAGCACTTCTTGGACATAGGCTAGAGGAGGTCACACCACGCGTGATGACAAACCCAGTTTACCCAGTGTGGGGTCCAAGTGCGTGGACACAGTCCTTGCTAGGCAGGAACAGCAGCTTTCAGAAGAGCTTTTGTCACCCATGCTGACAGAGAAAAAGGTGTTTCCTTTGTGCTTCAAACTGTTCCAGCTCTGCAGATATCAGATGGAGAAAAAAATAAAAAGCCAAATGCTCTCATATCTGTCTTTACCATTTTAGACCAGTTGCCTTAATTTGGTGGGGAGGGGAATTAAATCCCTAGTCTGAACACATGGGAGAGGTAATAACAAAAAAACATCACCTCCTGGCATCAAGAAATAATTTACCATTTGGAACTTCTCTCTAGCTCATTTCCCAGGAATCTGCAATCTTATTAATTACAAGAGCATGTTATAATGCCCCAGCACTACATGAGACTTGAAGCCCAGGAAAGTGAGCGGCATGTTAGGATTTAGCTTAGTGAATACAATTCTCTCTCAAGAAATTATTTTCTCCGTTGCAGACTTTGGTGAGAAACTTGCAGCAATTGCTTAGGAGTGCCAGACAGTAAAGCAAAAAACTGTAATTAACCATGTAGAGACGCAATAAATGTTTGCTCTCCCTTTCATGAAAAGCTAGGAACTGAAGACAGGAATTTTTTTTTCTTTTTGGGTAAGAGTCATGCTTGCTGTCCGAGACGAAATATAAAAAAATCAATATAATGAGAAGCAGATAGTAGAAATGCTATAAATCCAATAGTGCTGTTGGCACCATCTTCCTGAAATGCTGTTACTTCCCTTAAAAAATTACAATGAAGTAAGTGAAAAAAAAACAACCAAAGAAAAAAAGAAAGGGAAGGGGAGAACAGCCCCCATCCCAAGGACTTTGCTCACAGATGGGCCGGGTTCTTTGCCACTAGCTTGGACGAGAGCGGAGCAGCTCTGCTTGCCAGGCTACGAACTTTTCAAACAGTTATGCCATATGTGTACTGCCAATTGGATGCTGTCTTCCAACAAAAGAATTACAGAGGCTCCCTCTGGATGCATTCTCAGCTTTCTTTAACTTTTAAGCCTTGCGTTTTCAGCCAAAGCCAGTCCTCAAATACTTGGCGTGCGAGCCTGTAGCAGAATGAGGAAGCCAGAAGGCTGAATGGTGAAATGGCAGCTCCCCAAAGAGGCTCCTCTCTGAAGAGCCCTTCTGCTTGCATTACTGATGGCTGGAGAAGAGACCAGAGACCCTCAATGCTAACCAAGAACAAGATCCAAGCATGAGATCCAAGCATTCAAGAAACCTAAAGGAAACAGAAATTCCATAAATTTGCTTAGCTTGGAAGAAAGCTCTTGCATGCATTGCCTACACAGACCAGAATTTCTCACCAAGCTTGAGATGCACTGGAAGGTATCCTGTAAGACAGATCTAATTCAGAGCATCTCAAAAGAAACTGACTTACTCGCCTGGACTTCACCCATTCTGGACAAAGTCCCTGAGAAAACTTCTTGAAAATGTCACTTAGTTCCAGAAAACTGATGAGTTCTTAGAAAGCCCTTCTAGATGTCTCATTTGGAAAATGAAGAAGCTACCGGTGTGCTGAAATGAGACACTCTGCAAGGATTTAATGAATTTCCTGTTAGAAAAGTCAGTCTTCAAATACAAATATTAAGAATAAGTAGAGTTCATATTTAAAATATTGTGAAATAGGCTATTTTTCATGGTCTTTACAAAGAGATTCCCATTTTATTTCTAATCCTTCTATTAACTGCCTCATTTTGGACAAGCTATAAAAGCTTGTCACACAAGAAAATACTCTTAATTGTTAATGCTGGTGAAAGCCTTGCAGAACCTTCCCTAATGGGAGTTTTGAGTAGGCAGGTTCCTCTGCACCCCAAAGATATCACTGCATATTTTATCACAAAGATGTCAATCCTCAGACTAGAAACTGTCTCCTCTGGTTCTACAGAAAGCTGTCAAAACATTACAATAACTGATGGTGATCCAGTTTGGACAAATTATAGCAATTGAATCCTATCTTACTACTGTCTTCTGTGCAAAGTACAACAGATCCAACAACGCAGACCCTTTGGGTGGCATGAATTGATACAGGTCCTTTGAGAAAAGAAGCATACAAGCTAGTATACACCAACCAGTGACAAGAGTCATGATCTTTTCCTCCAGATTTGGCTACTGAGTCAAGATGTCTGAGGAAAAACAACCTGTTTAAGAAAGTACCTGCTTCAGGCACACACCACCCAGAGTCCAGAGGAGAAATCCTGGTTCTGTTGATGCTGAAGGCAAAGCAACACTTGACATCAGTAAGGTCAGACAACCTGTAGGAGATCCCTGGATTTTTGGAGTCTTACTGGATGTACAACCACTCTATTAACCATTTCACAGGACTCTTCTGTTTGACAGTGGCTGATTTGCCCAGGGCTCATTTGTCACTAACTTCCCCTGCTCAGCTCTCCAACAGCCCCAGTGACATACTGCCTGGGTTCCCATTTCTTGCATGCTTTAGGAGCTCAGATCTTTTACCTTTTCACTCCTCTGCCTTTGTTCCAGCCCCTGCTTTGGTAATCCTTGTCAAACATTTATGCTTCTTTATTTCCCTGCTGCAGACCATTTCATAATTTCCACACTGCTCTGATGTTTTATATCTCTGGCCCACTTCTTTTTTTTTTTTTTTTTTTCTTAATTGCTACACAAAAATGTCAACATCTTATTTCATTCACATGGATATATCTTTTTATTCCCACTGTGCTCCTTTCTGACTCACGCAATCTGTCTATAATGAAATGCTTCAGGATGCAGACATCACCCCAAAGACATCCTTTCTTTACTCCACACCTTCTTTTGCTGCCTAGAGTATCTCAGCTAGACACCTGCCTCTCTTTCCTCTCCTGTGGATATTGAGGTCTAGATCACAATGGTCTGGACTTCCTTCCACTCTAGATTATATTATTGATCACTGCCTAACTGAATTGGTAAATCACACAGGAAGTATTTGGGAGGGTTGGACCCCACTTAAATTGATTTTTGAGAGCTCAATGAGCAAACAAGATAATCCATAAAATGGTAATTGTTGCCCAAACATGTTCCTTGCTCAGACTGTGGCTGCTCGTCAACACGAAGCTAATTCCCACAGATCTATCTCTGGGTAAGATGCCATCTTCTCAGTAAAAGAAATAAACTAAATCTTTGAAGCATGTTGTCATAAACTATGTCATGGTTGTACACAGATAAAAATTTTCCAGTAACTCAGTAAAATCTCAAATCAGGAAAATACTTTTTTTTTTTCTTTCTCAAAACCTTCCCACATCCTTTCAACGGGGTAATTTACTCTGAAGTCCTAGACCAATGCTTGGTACTACATAATAGCCACCACTTTCAGAAGGAAAATTGTGCAGTGCATCCGTTAGTGTGACAGTTTTCCGAAGGGAAGAGATATTAATGAACATATTTTACTAAAATATTCCCATTTCCAATGGGCTTATAAAGATAATCCTGATTTCTGGAAAACACAGGACTTTCCAGGAAATAACACAGGCAGTTTATCTTGCCTTGGAAAGTGCTTACCCACCTTGAGTATGAAAAAATCGCACAGGAGAAACTTCAGCGGGTCACAACACCGTGCCTGTGGCAGGCAGCACTGGGAACAAAATCACTCCAGAACGGCAGCAGCAGGAAGTTCCCAAGGACTGCAACAAGCCCACTTTCCAGAAGATGTAATGAACAAAAAAAGACAAAAAAAGGAAATCTCCCAGTTTTATTGACTGTTGTGATTATTGCAGGTTGGGAGGCAAGTGACACGGCCAAAGGGAAATTTCCAAAGAAAAATTGGGCAAAGTGAGTTGCTTCATGTTCCCAACAGGAGGCCCAAGGCCCAGGGGTATAGGACTGTATTTTTCTTCTCTTTTTCTTGGTTTCAATGTTCATATCGTTTTTATAAAGCCAATTGTAACAGTGTCACATTTAGGCAAATATGCCAACACAAGTCGAAGAGGCAACAGAAGTGCTGCAGAAACCTATGGATGTAAGAGGCCCCACGAGGATGCGACACCAGATCAATACACCAGAAAGTCATCAGGTTATTAAGATAAATTATTATCATGAGATTGGTTTGAAAGTTGGCAATACCTGCATAAATTTAAAGGCCTGCTTAAATTATGGTGGCAAGATATTACTGTTTCAGAAAAATTCTTTTAGGGGCAAGGAACATGAGAGGGAGGATATATAGGAAAAAATCAATAAATTCCTGTGACCTAAAGCTGTGTTTTCCAAATAGTTTTAAAGGGTTTTTTTAAGGCTTTTCGATCTTCAGCTTCTGTTGAATTGCAGTGTTTAAAGCATTAATGTAGTGATGCCCTGGTTCTACAAGGAACCACAAGAACAGGGCAAATCTAAGGTGTATTTGATAGGAAATGAACCTCTATGAAAAGGCTAAAGAGGTGGGTTTTTTTATTTTTCTATATAACCAAGCAGTTCTCAGGTAAAAGGGAGAGGTTCAAATTCATGAAGCCCAGTAGCCTTTTCTGTCCTTGTGGTGCTTTGTATTGTCATTAGAATACCATTGGCAATTAACTACTTTAAGTCACAAAGCTGTTTGACTTGAAAAAAATTGTTATAATTTTGTCTCTGATAAAGCACTGGTCAGATTCATCTAAAGAAAGTCTGTTAATCCTTTCTTGCTCGAGAGATAAAGCACACAGCCACATGCAGTTGTTCCTCTGTTTTGATTCAGAAGTCCTGTAAGATCACAGAAATGCTGATAACAATTTTTAAAAAAAAGAGAGAAAGAGAAAGAAAGAAATAAAGAAAGAGAAAGAAAGATAGATGTTTTGGCTTATCATGAGCAGAGTAAGTGCAGCTGGGCAGACTGCTTTCAAAAAGTCCTGCTGCCACTGAATCCCACGGAAGATTTGTCACTGCCCATCCTGAGGGGTCAAGTGTCACTTTGCAAATAGCATGAGGTTGATTTTCCCTCTCCATAGAGCAGGGATCACAACTCTGCCTTTCTTCTCCAGGTAAGCTCTCCTTGCTCTTTACTCTGCAGGCTCTTCAGGAGGGCAGTGTTATCTATAAGAATTTGTCCATAACATACTTAACAAAGCGAGGCCTTGCTTCTGAGTGGCCTCTTCACGCTAACACAAGTACCAACCAGGTATTAACCACTACCTGCAACTTGGTTGGGTCTAAACAAATCCCCAGCACTGCATTTTGGCATCCTGTTAAAGAAACAGGGTATCCTGGCTTCCAGCTGTGCAACAAAAATACCTTACTTTTTTGTTACATGGGATGTGATGTAGCCAGAAGGTCTAAGGTCAGACTGGAAGCCATTGGGTTAACTGGTTTCACATTGTTTTTCAGAGATGGGGTTTCAACACAAACTACTTTTTCGCCTTTGTTTTGCTGGCTTGGTACCTCCTTGCAATGGAAACCCCTTCAGATAACTCATGTCTTGTGGCTCATACAGAAGCAGCCTCTAACATTTAACATGTTTTGGGTGTACCGTCTGGGGAAGTAGTTTGATGCCAGATCCCCAGCCCTCCTTTTAACAACTTTGAAATGCAGGCACTGAAGGACAGCTCTAGAAAACAGCTTTAAAGCATGCACTGTGACATCTTCTTCAAGCTCTGGGACATCTCAGAACAACTTTTCCAGGACGCACTATAGACCCTATCCACCCTGAAGAGATCTCTTCTCTCCATAAAGGGGAGACACAGAAGAGAACTTGATAAAACTTTTGGAGCTAAGTACTGTCCCACGTTTTCAGTTGACAAAAAATAGCTTAAAGTAGTACTAGAGGTGGCTACAGCAAATGTCAGAGAGGGCAATTAGAAAAGGGAGAGATCCCCCGCAGGTAACCAAGCAGTGCAGGGGCTGCATCTTGTGGAAGGAAGAGTGTTAAAAACATCATTGTTTCCATGTTATACTGAGCAGTTGTTTGCACTCTAATAGTGCCAAAGAAAAAATTGAAATTTAAGTGAGGTTGCAGGAAGGAACAGTAGACTTTTTATGGTGCAAGAACTGCTATTCAAGGTCAGTGATAAACAACTCCTGTGTTTACAAAACAAAAATCATGCAGGACTAGACACAAAATTAAACTCTGCAGAGAAAGTGGACAGCCTTGCACATCAAGCCACTCTAGGTACTTAGAACTGGTAGTAACAACAAGGACTCAGTTTGTGCATCTTCCTGGGGTAAGGAATTGGAGAAAAAAAAGAAAAAAGCCCTGATATATCTCTTCGTACTGGAAGAGCCTCCATTTTATATCCTCTGCCATCAAGAGGATGTTCTTCCTTTTGGCAGAAGCAGACCAGAACTCACCATGGAAACATTGTTCTCACCTGATTAATTTGTCCAGAGGTTCACTTGCTCAGCTATCAGGTGTATGAGAGACTGAGGGGAGGTTCTTCAGGACTTCAGATGAGATATAGATTATCCACAAACAAAGGGAGGACTGTCAAGGCGAGCATCACCCTGAAGTCCATGTAAGGACATGAGACATTACCACAGGAAAACAAACAGAAAAAGTTGAAATAACTTTGAAAACAAATGTTTGAAAAAGATTGGGAAGGTCAAGTAGAGAAGACAGAGTGACAAATGCAACCGTCAAGAAGATAATGAGGCATAAACGGCTGTCAGAGAATAGGAAGCTCCAGTGGGTGGATCAGCTGCTCATGACAAAAAAGTGAAAACAGCCAAAACAAGTGATGAAGAGGGAGCTTAGATCTTCAAAGAGTGCCAGGCTATTCACCGGAGGACTGAGATGCTTTGAAGCAAAGGATACAGCCAGGAAGTTATTTGAAAGAGGATGGGGAGGGAGCGGGAAGGAGGCAGAGATGAAGTCAAGGGCCAGAGACAAATAACACAAAGCACGGCACTGGTGGAGACCAAAGGGATCCCACATTCAATGTGTGGGAGCAGGAAGTGCCACCAAAGCGAGGAGTGCAGCCTTGGCTTTTCCATGTCCACGGGGCAACAGGCATTTCTGCCAGCAGCAAATTCAGGCTGATCATTAACAAAAGGCAGATACGAGCAGAGCCCAGAGGGAACACAGGCTTTGGAGGGGCAATAAAATAGACTGACCACTGTCAAATTTTAACAGATCAACATACAGCCGGGATGTGGGAAAGGATGACACCAGAAGTCTTGAATTTAGTATCTACTTGCCTCTTTTGTTCACCTTCTTTCCTAAGCAGCCACAGCAGGCGTACTAGGAGGCCTGGTGTCACTACAGGCTTTACGGCCAGTGTAGTGAAAAACTGCTGGAGTTTTCAGGAAGCTGCCCCGCCATCATCCTGTAATGAGACATTTTTACAAGTGTTGATTTTCTGTCTGCTGATTTCATCCAGGCTTAATTAAAAGCAACTAGAGAGAGCAAGAGAGACAGAGGGAGGACGTGGGGGGGGAAATAAAGTTATTGGACTTCATGTTCCAGGGACCCAAGCACAATTTGGCAACAAAGTGAGACTCTTGAGGGTTTTTTCCTATTTTTTTTTTATTTTTTAATGATATGTGCTAGGTTTATATTTCTAGAGCTCCAGCTCCCTGGCACTGTCATTTCCAGCCAGCCTCATTACAGCTCTCACAGTACATGGCTGTTAATACTAATTCCATAATGACAGTAGAGCACTGAAGTAAAATTTAACGGTTCCTCAGTTAATCATTAAAATTAGCCTATCTCAGTGGATGCTGGATCTTCTAATGTTTCAGTGCAATGCAATTTCAGGTAACAAATGAGATGGCGAAAGAGGGTGTTTAATGTATTATCACCCCATGGAGGGCAATAAGAGCGGCTTCATCCTGGCTCAGAAATGTCGGAGGGGGCTGTGCGAGCCAATTCCTTTCCACAGTGGTTTGCTGGGCAAAATCTATTTGGACACAGCCACAAGGGATTGAAAAGTCAAAGACGGTTAAGCAAATCAAAGATAGCCAGAGCACATGGCAAGCAAACAACCGTGCCATATTTTTCTGATGTACTTTCAGAGACAACACTAGGGAAAGGGAAATTAAAAGGAAGGCACAACTAGCCAGGTTAATCTGCACTGTGATTAATCCCATGAGGCACAGATTCTTGGGGCTTTTTCCTAGCTTCAGTCAGATTTTTATTATTATTAATAATTTCTTATTTTATTATTTCTGAATTCGATGCTCTTGCCTACAAGATGAAATGCTGTGGCATGACCTAGAGATTGAAGCTGCCTCAGAAGCTCAGGGTTGGGGACATTTGAAATGATTCAGGAAAGGGACAACTGTCTTATCAGGTTAATGAGGAATTCTTGCCAATGAAGGCTTTTCACCAGGGAAAAAAAAAAAAAAGTATTTTGTCATTGAAAAGACAAGACTTGCAACAATAAAAGATGAAAATTTTGTTCTTCCTTACGAGTGGATGACTGTTGGGAAAACATTATTACAGATACTTAAGAAATAATCACCGGCGGCTCTTTTCAAATGTTGCTGCTTAAAAGCCACAGACAGTTTTTCTTAAATAATGGCCTCAAAATCTTTGCTCCTTTCTAGAAGGAAACCACTGAGCTAAATAACTGCTAGGATTATAAGTACTTTAACTTTCGGTCTAGTTGCACCTTTATGAGCTATTAGCTTTAATACTGTCACCTTGAGTGTTGTGGCCACACAAATCTGTCTGTGCTCCATAGGGGGATGATTTTATTTTGGAAAATCTTAATGTAATTCATGCTGTGGGGCTGGGCTGCCCACCTCTGCATCCTAATTGCGGATGCTGCCTGTGCCGGTGACGGATGGTGTTCCCAGGCAGCCCCCATAAATAAGTCCAAACTGGTGTTAAATCAGAGCCACTGAATTAGTTTCAAACTTTGAAGTCAATCTGTGGGACTTTTGTGGTCCTTCCACTGCCCTGCATGTGTTTTTCTTTCTCCTCGTCTTCCTCCCTCTCTGAGTCCTGCCAGTAACAGCCCAATGCCACCAGTCAAGACAGGGTTTTTTTTCTAACAACTGCTGTGAGTTCGTGACTGAAAAGAAAGCTTGAAATATTTTGAACAGACAGATACTGGTACACATTGACCAAGGTTTTGAGTGACTGATAATACCACACACTGTGCTTATCTTTCTTCAGCAAGGAAGCTGCAAGGAAAAGACATCAGCAGAGAGGAAACCTGCATTTTTTCAGTCGGTTTTCTTGTGTCTCCTTTTGGCATTTGCACATACTGTTTTGTCTTCAAGAAAATAGGATCCGCTCTTTGTAACAAAAGCAACTGCAAGAGCTCAAGTAACTTTCCCTCTGGATCATCCTGTCCTCCAGGAGACATTCAGGCCCTCTCTTCATCT
>NW_010140696.1:0-12586 GCF_000699245.1 Pterocles gutturalis | reverse complement strand
GTCCTTTTCTTAAAAGAAGAAGAATGGTAAGATAACATTTTTAATGCCAGTGAGTGCCTATGAGAGGTCAAGGCCAATCATGGATCTTGTTTAGCTACATGGCATTGCTTAGTGTCAAAGCCAAGTTATCACCTGCGACTCCCTGTAGCTATTAATTCCCTGCCATTAACAGGGAAGAAAAAGCAACTGGTGAACAGCATCACTGAGGTTTTAAGCACACTGCAGGCAGAGAGCTGCTGTACCTGCTCCACGACACAGCTTCGCTAGGGACCTGTCCTGACACTGCTCCTGGTACCTGTGCACAGCCTGCCCTGCTGCCCGATTGCAGTAATAAACGCTAAACCCCAGCACAGCCCAGCGTTGTTTTCCGTCAGCCTGTCCACTTCTGCTCTGTGTTTTATCCAAGGTCACAGTTCCAGGTGAGCGAGCATTTGCAACCCTTCCCTGGCTATTTGCAGGAGATCGTTTATTGCTGGAAATAAATCTTGTCAGAGTGTTAATTGACCTTCTTTCTAGTGTTTATTATCTTATTCTTCTCCGCAGTTTACAGAAAGGAGGTGTTTGATAATGCTTGCTTTGCTTTCCAGTTTCTGGAGGCAATGCTGGTATTATCCTTAAGCCTTCCCTGTAGCATCTGCTCGTAACAAATCTGAGCAACTTGCAGATTGAAGCCAACCTCCCCAGCAAGGCAGGAGGGTTATTCTCTCCCTTCCAGGTGGCTGCTGCAGTCTGACAGCGATCGATAGACACAAGGCCATGAAATGAAGCTTCACTGAGGAGCTGGAGAACTGCCGGCAGGTGGGACCGGTTGGTTTATGGTTGATTTTGCTGCTGCTGAAAGCAAAGGAGATTTCCTCATGCTGCTGCTCCCTCTCCCCTGCCCCCTGCCGCTCCTTCCCTCTGGCTCTTGGACACCTAAAATACCTTTTCAAAGCAAAATGATGCTATAACATCAGGAATGGTGGTAAAATGATAATTAAACAACACATTTAACAATCAGGGAACAAGACCAGAGCTGAATGTGTAGCTGTGAGGCCTTCTTTAGGCAGCAAGAAAGAAAACAAAAATATATGGAATAAGGTTAGTTAACTTTGTCCACCTAAATGAACATTATAAGGACAAATATTCTGTTCACATGTGCCCTTTCAGCAGCATGTTTAATTTGTTAAGCCCAAGTGGATTCATAAAGAGAGACCCTTTATCTTCATTAAAATTGATGAGAATGAATTGCAAGATGTAGCATTATTATTCCAGTGTGATTCACTCCGTGTGCAAGCCTCCAAAGCATCGAAGAGCGCAAATAGGCTGCAGCACAGCCACATTAGGCTTTGCCATCGCTGTCTTGACAAACCTGAGCCTTTCTCTCCCTCACTTCGGGGTAGGTTAAAGTAATGGCAGCCCAGCAGCAGCAGCAAATTAAAAAATGTAGAAAGCTTTCTCACGTAAGGGGGAATTAGAGGAATCAGTTTTCTGTTTTTGAAAAGAGACCGCCACAAACACAGCAAGCAGATGCCAAAACAGCTCTTCAGCCTTTGAAAAATATTGCTTCATGTCCCTCATTATATGACAAAATATGTATTTAATTTTTGAAACCACTCTTCCTATGCTTACAAAGATTTTAATTAACATTTTCCTCATTATAAAGAGGCAGACCTGTGTCACTTCTTGCTCTCAAATTGCCTGTAGTACGTACCTTTCTTTTGGTCTCTCTCCCTGGCGCTGACGTTGCTTCCAGAGCTTTTCAAGGCTTTCTGAGAAAGCTCATTACTTGGGCCATCAGTCTAAATTAGGCCAAAAAAGAAATTTAAGAGTAAGCAAAGCATGTAGACAGACTGCTCCAGCTAGCGGGTGCCTGTGTGCTGGGCAACGCATCCTTGAGGCTGGTAGGCATAACCACAAGCCTTTCTTTAAATGGCAAAAGAACCAGTAAAGGTCTTACAGGAAACAATAATGGCCTGTCAACAATGATGCCACATATTACAGCTTCAGGAAAAGGCTGGACTGTTCAGGAATTTGCATTATGTGGACTCAAGAGCAAAATACTATAGCTGAAGGAGAAGACAGCTTCTCGCAAACCCTTGCTCTCCTGGTGAAACCCTTTGATGAAATCCTACGTGAACACAGAAGTCCTTAAACGGAAAAAGATTGCACCAAGGACCATGGTGCCTGGTTTCAGCTGGGCACCAGGGGCTCACCACCTGCAGGGCAGCTTTCCCATGTCAAGTATGTGACCCCAGCAGTAAATTATTCTTGCCTTCTGGGACACCGCTATGGCCTGCTCACCTGAAGCAGCTTGAAAAAGTTTGATATCTCATCAGGACAATAGCCCTGCTGATACTAGTTCAGTGCTTCAGCTGCTCCCACCTCTGGCTTTGCTTGAAACGAGCTTGAGTTCACGAACAGATGTCCCAGAGATGGTAAGTGCTAAATACAGTGCACCTATAGGGTAGATCAGACCTACTATATTAGAGCTTCACTACGTCAAATTCATAGCCTTGAATGGGCATGAGCAGAACAATTGTCATTAAATAAACAAACAAACAAACAAAAAAGCCCTCTTCTCTTGGCCAAAACCATGTCTTATCCCCAAATTCTCAATCAGATCACAATCATGGCATCTCAAACTATGAATCCCTAATCAACACTCCTATGTACTTTCTAGCCAAGGTGCAACCTGATTATACATTTAATTTGTTCATCAATCACCTCTGTTTGTTAGAGTTGATGCTTTGAGATCCTCCGGGTGAAGGCCAGGGCAAGATGAGGTCTGTGTTGAGTTTTGAACACAATCCATACGTCCTGATATCCCCAGAAGAGGCACTAACAAAACAACACTGCTGCTGGAGACACCTTTCTGTAATTCAACAAGCTGGTTCTATCCCTCTCACCTTGGATTTGGGTTTAGGTGTTGACACAAATCAACAAGAGGGTGAACTCCTCAGGCATCAGGGAAGCCATGGTCCAGCTTGCTTCAAAGATTGTATTCCAGACCCTGCACTGCACTAGGAGCAGCACTAAGCATAGGGCTGATGCATCTTCAGCCCAGCTCTGCTCCTTCAGCTCCTCACAAACACAACATGAAACAAAGTCACAGTGGGCTTTGAGGCAGAAGCCTAAAGGAAGTGCTGCTGTAAGGGAAATGCAGTTGTGGAGAGCCTGGAGGCATGTCCATAACCAGCATTTCCAGAAGAGACACACAGACTTTACTGTGCGTTGGAGGTGCAGCTGCTCCTGCGGGCACGTAACCCTCAGTGAGCAGAAATTAATCCAGTGCCTCTGAGGCTTCATTTCATTTTACTGTTGAGAGGGCAGGCGTCCTCACCAGATCACAGTGATTGGATTTGGAGTAGCTTCTCCATACATTTCTTTTTCCTTCTCCCTCAGTTTTGTTAAACTCCGGAGGGTTGCCACTTACCCACATGCGTCTTGCTGGTGCATGCTGTGACATCTGTTTAATGTGCTGCCAAGGAAGGATGGGGAGTGAAATGATCCCAGCATACTCGTTATTGGTTTTTGAGGAGCTAAAGGCTCTTCCTGGCATTTCGATGACAGAAGGAGACAGCTCTGTTCTTCTTCAGCGGGACTTAAAATATAAATATGGATATGAGGAAAACTTCAGAAACAAGAGGTGAGGAGAAGCAAACAGGCTGGCTCTGACCTCAAGGCAGGCACTCACTCACTTTGCTGCGTGCATTACATCTGTAAATAGATGTACGTAACTGGGGCAAGGCTTTTTCTTTATCCTCAAGGCAGGCACTCACTCACTTTGCTGTGTGCATTACATCTGTAAATAGATGTACATAACTGGGGCAAGGCTTTTTCTTTACGTATTTGCTTTTTAAAGCTATGGATAGACAAACCAAATTATTGTTTGGGTGTTTGGCCACCTCATGACTCCTTAGAAAGTGATTTGCACATTAAAATCTCCTGTGTCTGCAGGAAAACTTGTTTGTAGCTTCTCCACCAGCACCTCTGGGCAAAGCTGGGTGCAGCCCTCGGGCACCAAGTCATGGATGAAGGTTTGAGGGTGCCACGTCCATCCACAGAGGGATACAGAGTGGCTGACGGGACAGCGGGGAGCACAGAAACCTGTCCCCCAAGGCAAAGAGCAAGAAGGCATGCAGATTAACTTACAGAAATTAATAGTTAGCTCACTGAAAGACCTAAAGGCAGCACTTAGTGCATGCAGAGAGAAGCCCATGCTGGGGAGCTTTAATTAAACTTAGCAGCTTGCAGAATAATGTTGCAAAAAACTGGATAAAAAACACGTGGTGCCAACAAGTTAACTTTCACCTGACGTCTCCTTAGGGGCGCCCTCCTTTCCCCACTGTTGCAGAAGGCCCAGCTCCTAATCCCCCCCAAACAGCTGGCGGAGGATGCAAAAGATCCCACGCCAGCTGATGGATGAGAAAACAGGTTGCCAGAAGCGATCCCCGCTCAGGGTCGGGAGAGGGAGCGCAGCGCGGCCAGGCAGCCGGCTTTCCTCTCATTACACTGGTGCTGGCTGATGGCCAGGGCTCTCAGCACTGTCTTCCCTCTGGCTGGGAGCAAGGAGCCAGAAATGTTCCATCTTGGATTTTGGAACTTGCAGGAATGGATTTTGGTTTTTTTCAGACTGTCTCCTTTCAGACAGCACAGCTCAGCTCTCTCCAGATTGTATGATGTCATCCTCAGGCTTTTCTGGTCAATTTTGTGGCACTTGCTTGGCACCAGCATTTTTGCTGCCCCTCCTTTGATGGCCCTTTGAGGATGGGTGCTCTTGTTGTAATCCAGTCTGGAGCCCCAATTTAAAAAATGTAGGCACTGGCTTCTTTCACTGTTTTATGGTTACCACTGAGAAAGAGATTTTTATTTGGAAGTTGCCTCCTCTGCTTATATAAAGGGGGGGGGGGGGAACGACCACAAATCTTACAAATAAAACCTCATTGTGTAAAATAAACACACACATGTGATTCCTCTTTAGCACATGATACCTACAAATTAGCAGTGAACTCGGTGCTTTACATTATAGCTCCTGAGTGAGCCTGTAGATTACAAGATTCCTCACGGGTAGGATTAGACACACGAATGTTTCAGACAAGCCTAAAGTATCGATAGGTGGATCAATGCAAGTGAATATTTCACCTGTGCCACAGCCACAAAGCATCACCCACCCCTTCTCATGGTGCCCTGACTGCTGGGGAGGGGCAGATCCCGAGGCATCCAGGATGCCAGCAGAGGTAGCTAGAGTGAGGATTTGCTGAGGAGAGGGTTCAAAATGCGGTTCTGGGTTGTTTTCACTGATCTAGATGGTCAGAGCCGGACAAGTTCAGACACAGCTGGTTCAGAGTCAGTATGCAAATAGTGCTGCTTTCCTCTCCTCTGCCCTGCAGCAGGCAGCAGGGTTGACTTGTTGCCCTTTTCGAGGCTAAATCGCTCCACTGCACCAGTGGTAAGATGGCAAAACTCTGGCAGTGGTGTCTCCTGGCCTGTAAAAGCACTTGTGCAAGAGATGCCAAGCATCAAAACCATCTTCTCTATTAGGCACTGCCACACCGGGTCCAAAGGCAGAGATCCTGGAGGACGCGGGTCATGCTGCTGAAAACTCTTGGTGATGGGCGTTGCGACCATGCCAGGCGCCCCCTCCTCTGCTGCTGGCCTCTGCATGGTCTGTGTTCCACATGTTGCCAATCCATGGGAAACTTTTAAATAATCAATGTTTGAGGGAAGGATAATTACCAGCTTTTAGCTTGCCCACTGACATCAATACTATCAAAGAAGCCTAAATGCACGCTCTCTTCCCTGAGGAATTACCACTGTGTAACGCAATACCTTTGGCTCGTATCGATCCACCCACGGCGGATTATGCACAGCTGTTGACAGATAAGACTGAAAATATGAAACAGCCCCCTCAAAGTGCTGGTACCGTACAAAGCCTTTATTGAATAGCAATCTAAACATTCAGGCTGCTTCTCTCAGATAACCTAATCTTTTGCTGCGTTAACACCTCCACACTGAAAGGAATCTATTATGTCTATCAGTCCATATAGATTGGGTGCTGCATTTTTGGAAGATTAGTCTTGTTCCTTCATTATTGGGTGATCAATAATTCCTTTCAGGGGGAGTATTTTACGGTTACATAATGAAAAACATATAAGTTTGGCTTCAGCTGATCCTCTGTGTTGTTCTTTTTTTGGGGGGTTGGATTTTTGTTTGTTTGTTTTATGACTATGAATTAATTACATAAAGCAATCCTGAAATAGAAATCCAATCTGTCCTTTCACAAACTGGCCATTCTTTTTGCTGCTTATAAGGGAAAAAAAAAAAAAAAACCAAAACAACACAAACAAAAAAACCCCTCACAATAACAAAACAAATCATCTGGAAATATTTCATGTTTTCATTTTCCCTGAATTAACTGTTACCCTTCCCTTATTAATAAGCTACAGAAGAATTGTCATAGCAACAGCAGCAGCTCATTGAGGAAAATACAAGTGAAAATTAACCCTAACCATGCAGAGGAGGCTGCGGCAGCACCCTATGCTGGTGGGGCTGGAGTGATGGTCCAGTGGGCTCCAAGGATTCTCGATGAACGGCTCTGTATGATGGCAGCCCAAGAAAAAAGGTGTCAGTAAGCTCATTACGCCAGTGTTTGGGGCAGTGGATGCTGCTCCTTTTTTTCTTAAGGCTTCCTACCTTGCTCACCCCCTTTTCTTCAGAAAGAGATCTGTCATTGCCATTGCCGCTTACTCTATGTCGCTCCAAAGTTTCTCTGGCATTGAGCTGCAAAAAAAAGGCGAAGACAGGCAGTTTAATTGAGAACCTTCAATAACACGTACTCCACTAAAAAAAAAAAAAAAAAAATATCATTGGAGAGGAAGTTTCCAGATTCCCCAGAGAATTTGCTGTATTTTCCCAAGGCCCAAGGTCGGTGTGAGATAAGCTGTTTTTTTCTTTTAAACCAAAATATGCTGGAACATGGTATAGGCTTATCTAGTTTTCAGAAGGATGTTCTCCGTTTATGAAAAGACTTTGTAGGTGATGGAAAACTACACCTTGAGTTTGGATTAAAAAAATCAGCATTCCCCACTGAAATTTTATTTGAAAACAAATTACTGTGTGTTTTTATGGTACAGTTTTGCACAAATATTTTCTGATGAAGAAAAGTCTGACTAGTTCTGTGTGGGTTGCTTTTACATTGTGTCCAACACAGTATTGCCAATCCAAAACACAAAACCCCTCATGAGTCAGATATTTAAATCATCATAAGACTAGCTATAAAAGAGTAAAAAATTTTTTTTAAAAAGGCAACAGGAAATAGGGTTTACGACATTGTTTATGACTTTTAGGATTTACTTCAGTGATGTTTCCAAGCTTTTCTCTGCAAGCATGAAGGGTACAAACCTGGGAAGTGCAGGAGATGTGGGTGCTCCTTTCTGGTGGCCAGATGTCGACAATAGTTAGGCTTTGTGGGGTGAGCTAGACAATTTTAGGGTTTGAAGACATTTCTCTCCTACACTTCCTCCTCTTTCAGATGATCACCTCTGTTAGAGAGATGCAAAATCTGGGATAAGATAATGGTGACTGCATGCAGATGAACATCAAGGTGCAGAACAGCTATGGGAAAGGATGAATATCAGATGAACACATGCAGCCGTAATAATTATGTCGCACTAAAGAAAATGTCAGGGAGACTCAATGAAGTGTTAATGAGAATGGTTTTCCAGGCTTTACTGCTCTAAAGGAGAAAAAAAAAATTGGAAATGTGGCCCAGGAGTCATCAATGCAATAATAATTTTGTAATTCTCTCAGAAAACCGGAGACAATGGCTCTGCAAAGGACTCTGCATCCCAAAGCTTTTGAACAGACGGCAGCAGAATGTCCTAAATCCTACAAATGGGAAACCTGAGGCATTCATGCATCAAGTCAGTAACTGATATTAATATTATATGTGTGCTATTTGGAAACACCACAATGGAACTTGAATTGAGAGACTGATAAAAATTTGCATCAAGAACACTTTTCCATAATACCATCCACGCAGGCCACATGCAGTGGCAGGCTGCGCTTGCAATAACAAGCCTGTTGCAAGTCCTGTTTTCCAGGAAGGGTGCTCTTGGGGCATCTAAATTTGCAACGTGCTGTAATGTATAGAATAGAGTAGAATAGAATAGAATAGAACAGGACAGAACAGAACAGAATCTTTTCAGTTGGAATTGACCTACAGTGACCATCTAGTCCAACTGCCTTACCACTGTAGGCCTGACTATAAGTTAAGGTATGTTATTAAGAGCATTGTCCAAATGCCACTGACAGGCTTGGGGCATTGACCACCTCTCTAGGAGGCCTGTTCCAGTGTTTGACCACCCTCTCGGTAAATAAATTATTCTTAATGTCCAGTCTAAACCTCACAATTTCACGCCTATGGCTCTGTGGCCCTCAGGATCCCCCTTTGCTAACAAAAGGAGTACTCACGCACGCCCAGAAGTGTCTTCAACACCTTGCAGATGCTGGCACACAAAAGAGAAGCTTCACCAGGAAAAGAGCACCTGAATCAGGAGACAAATAAAGGCATGTTTGAAACATGTAAACAACTCTGAAGAAGCAACTGAATTCCAGAATATAAACAGAAGCAAGGAGCCCACAGCCAGGGTTCCTCTCTGCAGCACACTGTGGGACCATGGAGTGAAATCGGTATTGTGGGACACCTCAGGGCCACAGGGGAAATCTCAAGTATTAGTGCAAGCTTGGCTTGGGTTGTTTTCCTCATTTTCTTCTGTATGGGTTTTCCAATTCTATAATTGGATGCCCAATGCTTTACTTAAATAAAATAAACTTAATGAACCTTCTATAATTAAAAGGGCTGCTTGCAGAGGGATCTGAGACACCCTGGGATCTCTAGAAGCATCTGCCCTCGACCTGGACTGGGACACCCCTGGAGTACCTGGCCAACAGAGATTTTCAGCAGAACATAATTTCTTCCTTTTTAAAAATGGTTTACATATCTTCCAGCCAGATGCAGCAGCAAGTGGAAGAGGCAGTGATGAGAAATGGAGAAAACCCTCATTTGGCATAGAGACGCAGGGCCTTAATTTCCTAGGTAGTCAACAGAGAGAAATACGGACCTCAGAGCGACAGTCTGTCATCTTTAGGTTCAATTCCTGACTTCGGCTCTTCTCCCTCTACACACCTTCAAAACACCAAGGTGTCTCTCCAACAGGCACATCAAATCACAAGTTAGATGCCTGAATTGGATCCACTCATGGTATTCCCCCCATAGACTCCTGTACGTTTATCAACCTTTACTTTCCTACTGTTCATGACATAATTGCTGCTAAATAATGAAACACATAGCTATGCTAAATAGACACATATATAAAATATAATTATTATATAAAACAAAATATAAATGTTATATAATGGATAACTGTTATATAGGCACTAACAACATCCTGGGCACAAACCAAAATGACACAGGGGGTTTCTTGTGGTTCTGCAAGACACACTGAATCCTACAGCGATTCATTGAATTGCCCATCAGTCCAGAGTGGTTCGGTGCTTTTTGCCCTGCACTGGGTAATCATTTGGCTAGTTTGCTTGTAACAGCTGATTAAGTGTGGCATAAAATACCTACAAACCATTAGCTTTTTGTAAAGCACGTTTAATGCACTCATCCAGTAATTTGTGACCACTTCACTGCAGAAAAACCCACGTCTACACTGGGAGCATTCTAGCTGCATATTTAAAATTCATAAATATTTGAGTGTTGAAATTTCCTCCTTCCCAAACTTGATCGTTCTAATATTAATCATAAGTGAACTCCGAAAGACTGGAAACAAATTTATTTTTTACTTTTAGGCAAAGAGACAATCTCCAGCTGTATTCACCTAACTTACCCTCTCTGAGAAAAGGTCCTCCTTCAAGCCTGGTTCACAGTAAGGTCAGCCTCCCAGGGGTCCCTCTTGAGGAACACTGTCTTTTGAATCCTCACCTCTGCAATTAACTCTAAGGCTGTGCATACATACAATAAGGAAAATAAAGTCATTAATATGGAGATAATGTATATGATTGGTTCTGCAAAGTAGCATACAAGTACTGAATCCATTAAAAAAAAAAATAGAGGAACTGGTTAAACTGCTACAACATTTGTTTGTTCAGAAGCCTCTGTCACAAGCCTGACCCTGTTGTAGCCCAGAGTATTTCTTAGTGCACAGGAAACTCAAGTATTGACTGAGTAATGGTTACAGCTCTTGCTGCCATTGGTGTAAACTTGTCAAAGAGGAAAGACTAAATCAAATTATTAAATGAGTCAACAAGCTGAAAATTTACCTTTTCCTCTAATGCTTCTAGCAACGGGCTAAATGAACTACTAAATCAAACACATCATAGCAAATTAGCAAAGTATGTTACAGCAAAAATGAAGTTTAATGGCACACAGCAATTGCCAAGATTTTTAATCAATTCTTTGCAGCCTGGGTCCTTAAATGTTTAACAATGGAAGCATAATATAAAGAAGATTAGCTCAGAACACAAAAGGAAATCCCTAGCGAAGTTAGAAACATGTAAAGGATTTTTTCCCCCCTTCAGGATTGTCTCTACAATGCTACAGCATTTTCACACTAATTTCAATTTGAGTTTCAGTACTGCTTAAATTAAACCACCAAAACAAAACATAACTGCAAATTAATATATTTGCTTGCATCCTCCTACAACTTTAAACATATGAAATGGAAGACAGGAAAATTACTAGGAGATAATCAAATTACAGGCTCCCTTTTCACACTAAGAAAAGAAAAACAACATATTGTGAGGTTCTTAAAAAATGCTACAGCTGTTTGCAAATTTTATGTGCTTTTTTATGTCTCCATCGAATATGTAATTTCTTTTAGATAGGTATGTTTTCTCGGAAAAATATTGACTTTTCCGGACCACTGTGGTTCTCCAGTAAAACAAAAGGGTTTTCTAGTGCTGATTTGGCCCATCTGGGACCATCAAACACCATGATGGACTTGAGGGGTGCAGAAAAGACACAAGGCTAGACAATGCATCGGTTTTTAAAAGCTGTGCTCAGTATACTTCAGGTCCTTGGTCTTAGTAAATGCTGCTACACAGCAGAGGACATCAACAGTGTCTCCAGCAATTAAAGGAGTTTTATTGGTGGGAACAAAAGGAGGATCAAAACCAGTTACTACAGCAACTGCAGAGAAACAAGAGAGGTACAGGGTTGGAGGTGGAGGTATTTGTGACAAATTGGGCAAAGCAGAGAAATGATGAGAAGACACATATCTGCAAGGATGGAAGCGTAGTGATGACTGCCGTGACCATGGCTGAACATCTAAAGACAAAGGCATCCCTCATAGTGGGAAAGGGCTACAAGTGCACCCTTTCTGCACCTGCTAAACTTTACAACCTGCCTGAAAAGACAAAATTATTCAACTGTTTATGGGATCAAAAAGTGTTAGGTGAATCTGAATATTGGCAAAACTGATGAAAATCAGTTGTTAGCTTACATAATGTAGCTCCATTAAGGTCATGATAACATCAACATTTGTCACTAACATTTGGCACTTGCCTGTTCCTCCCGGGACTCATTTTGGCAGATTTGTGTTCATTTCCACACACATGTGGCTCTGTGCTTATGACAGAGGTGAGCCAAAGACCTGACTTGTGTCCAGGGAGCAGAGGGTGGGACGTCTGGGGGAGGCTGCTGCTCCAGTGTAAGCTCACCCCACAGCCACAGGCAGATGAGCTTTGCCCATGTGGTGTCAAGCACTGAGGCTGTGCATCTCAGCCACCACAATGGGCTCTGGTGTGTCCCCAGACCACTGGCTGCTCTCCCTACAAAGACAGTGTCTGCTCATCCTCGTGCACACACCGGCTGGAGTATGAATATTGCACTGGGTGCACTGAAGGGTGCTTAAATACAGCCAGCAACTGTGCATGTCCTCCTCGGGAGGGGAAATGAGGTTGCTCGCCTTCACTCGTTGACCCTTGCAGAGATGCCACCTGGCAGCAGGCTGTACTACAAGGCAAAGGAGCAAACCAGTGAGGAGGTACCTGATGGGGCTGCCACAGCATGTCCAGAAACCGCAGGTAAAACCCAAACAAGGAGAGGAGCAAGAGATACGAGACCTGCAGCCAGCAGAGCACCCTGTGGTCAGAGATGAGTCTGAGTGCTGCAAGTGCAGTGAGGGATGTGCCAAGGTGCAATCAGGCCATGGAGGGGGTCAGGGCTCCTGGACAGAGGCTGCAAACAGTGGCACCTTATGTTTGCAATAATTTTGCTATCAGTCATGCTTCTCCTAAAGTATGAACCAATGCTTTAATCAGCAAATGCACAAGTGAAATGCAAAGTGAGCATAAAGCTCAGCATCCTCCAAGAGATCCAGAGGGAAAGCTTTGTGCAGTGCTGGCACCACATCTCCCTGGCCAATGTGCTGTGGTGAACAGCGCAGAGAAAACATCACACTTTTGCATTTTCTTCTGGAGGCATCGACCAGTGGACACGGCTCTGGGGATCTGAATAAGCTGATAACATAAGTAGTAATTTCTACACAGCTTTCTGGTTAAGGGTCTCAAAGCCTCCTTCTCATGAGATAAGCATTTT